>NW_026282769.1:0-60000 GCF_023373465.1 Oncorhynchus keta
TATATACTGATGGTTGTCCTAATATATCTGATGGTTGTCCTAATATATACTGATGGTTGTCCTAATATATACTGATGGTTGTCCTAATATATACTGATGGTTGTCCTAATATATACTGATGGTTGGTTGTCCTAATATATACTGATGGTTGTCTGATGGTTGTCCTAATATATACTGATGGTTGTCTGATGGTTGTCCTAATATATACTGATGGTTGTCTGATGGTTGTCCTAATATATACTGATGGTTGTCTGATGGTTGTCCTAATATATACTGATGGTTGTCTGATGGTTGTCCTAATATATACTGATGGTTGTCTGATGGTTGTCCTAATATATACTGATGGTTGATGGTTGTCCTAATATATACTGATGGTTGTCTAATATATATACTGATGGTTGTCTGATGGTTGTCCTAATATATATATACTGATGGTTGTCCTAATATATACTGATGGTTGTCCTAATATATACTGATGGTTGTCTGATGGTTGTCCTAATATATACTGATGGTTGTCTGATGGTTGTCCTAATATATACTGATGGTTGTCTGATGGTTGTCCTAATATATACTGATGGTTGTCTGATGCTTGTCCTAATATATACTGATGGTTGTCCTAATATATACTGATGGTTGTCTGATGGTTGTCCTAATATATACTGATGGTTGTCTGATGGTTGTCCTAATATATACTGATGGTTGTCTGATGGTTGTCCTAATATATACTGATGGTTGTCTGATGGTTGTCCTAATATATACTGATGGTTGTCTGATGGTTGTCCTAATATATACTGATGGTTGTCTGATGGTTGTCCTAATATATACTGATGGTTGTCTGATGGTTGTCCTAATATATACTGATGGTTGTGATGGTTGTCCTAATATATACTGATGGTTGTCTGATGGTTGTCCTAATATATATATACTGATGGTTGTCTGATGGTTGTCCTAATATATGATGGTTGTCTGATGGTTGTCCTAATATATACTGATGGTTGTCCTAATATATACTGATGGTTGTCCTAATATATATACTGATGGTTGTCCTAATATATACTGATGGTTGTCTACTGATGGTTGTCCTAATATATACTGATGGTTGTCTGATGGTTGTCCTATAAATACTGATGGTTGTCCTAATATATGACTGATGGTTGTCCTAATATATACTGATGGTTGATGGTTGTCCTAATATATACTGATGGTTGTCTGATGGTTGTCCTAATATATACTGATGGTTGTCTACTGATGGTTGTCCTAATATATACTGATGATGGTTGTCCTAATATATACTGATGGTTGTCTGATGGTTGTCCTAATATATACTGATGGTTGTCTGATGGTTGTCCTAATATATACTGATGGTTGTCTGATGGTTGTCCTAATATATACTAATATATACTGATGGTTGTCTGATGGTTGTCCTAATATATACTGATGGTTGTCTGATGGTTGTCCTAATATATACTGATGGTTGTCCTAATATATACTGATGGTTGTCCTAATATATACTGATGGTTGTCTGATGGTTGTCCTAATATATACTGATGGTTGTCCTAATATATACTGATGGTTGTCTGATGTTTGTCCTAATATATACTGATGGTTGTCCTAATATATACTGATGGTTGTCCTAATATATACTGATGGTTGTCCTAATATATACTGATGGTTGTCCTAATATATACTGATGGTTGTCCTAATATATACTGATGGTTGTCCTAATATATACTGATGGTTGTCCTAATATATACTGATGGTTGTCTGATGGTTGTCCTAATATATACTGATGGTTGTCTGATGGTTGTCCTAATATATACTGATGGTTGTCTGATGGTTGTCCTAATATATACTGATGGTTGTCCTAATATATACTGATGGTTGTCCTAATATATACTGATGGTTGTCCTAATATATACTGATGGTTGTCCTAATATATACTGATGGTTGTCCTAATATATACTGATGGTTGTCTGATGGTTGTCCTAATATATACTGATGGTTGTCCTAATATATACTGATGGTTGTCCAAATATATACTGATGGTTGTCCTAATATATACTGATGGTTGTCCTAATATATACTGATGGTTGTCTGATGGTTGTCCTAATATATACTGATGGTTGTCTGATGGTTGTCCTAATATATACTGATGGTTGTCTGATGGTTGTCCTATTATATACTGATGGTTGTCCTAATATATACTGATGGTTGTCCTAATATATACTGATGGTTGTCTGATGGTTGTCCTAATATATACTGATGGTTGTCTGATGGTTGTCCTAATATATACTGATGGTTGTCTGATGCTTGTCCTAATATATACTGATGGTTGTCCTAATATATACTGATGGTTGTCTGATGGTTGTCCTAATATATACTGATGGTTGTCTGATGGTTGTCCTAATATATACTGATGGTTGTCTGATGGTTGTCCTAATATATACTGATGGTTGTCTGATGGTTGTCCTAATATATACTGATGGTTGTCTGATGGTTGTTCTAATATATACTGATGGTTGTCTGATGGTTGTCCTAATATATACTGATGGTTGTCTGATGGTTGTCCTAATATATACTGATGGTTGTCTGATGGTTGTCCTAATATATACTGATGGTTGTCCTAATATATACTGATGGTTTTCTGATGGTTGTTCTAATAAATACTGATGGTTGTCCTAATATATACTGATGGTTGTCTGATGGTTGTCCTAATATATACTGATGGTTGTCTGATGGTTGTCCTAATATATACTGATGGTTGTCCTAATATATACTGATGGTTGTCCTAATATATACTGATGGTTGTCTGATGGTTGTCCTAATATATACTGATGGTTGTCTGATGGTTGTCCTAATATATACTGATGGTTGTCTGATGGTTGTCCTAATATATACTGATGGTTGTCTGATGGTTGTCCTAATATATACTGATGGTTGTCTGATGGTTGTCCTAATATATACTGATGGTTGTCTGATGGTTGTCCTAATATATACTGATGGTTGTCTGATGGTTGTCCTAATATATACTGATGGTTGTCTGATGGTTGTCCTAATATATACTGATGGTTGTCTGATGGTTGTCCTATTATATACTGATGGTTGTCTGATGGTTGTCCTAATATATACTGATGGTTGTCTGATGGTTGTCCTAATATATACTGATGGTTGTCTGATGGTTGTCCTAATATATACTGATGGTTGTCCTAATATATACTGATGGTTGTCCTATTATATACTGATGGTTGTCTGATGGTTGTTCTAATAAATACTGATGGTTGTCTGATGGTTGTCCTAATATATACTGATGGTTGTCTGATGGTTGTCCTAATATATACTGATGGTTGTCCTAATATATACTGATGGTTGTCTGATGGTTGTCCTAATATATACTGATGGTTGTCTAATATATACTATGGTTGTCTGATGGTTGTCCTAATATATACTGATGGTTGTCTGATGGTTGTCCTAATATATACTGATGGTTGTCCTAATATATCTGATGGTTGTCCTAATATATACTGATGGTTGTCTGATGGTTGTTCTAATATATACTGATGGTTGTCTGATGGTTGTCCTAATATATATGACTGATATATACTGATGGTTGTCTGATGGTTGTCCTAATATATACTGATGGTTGTCTGATGGTTGTCCTAATATATACTGATGGTTGTCTGATGGTTGTCCTAATATATACTGATGGTTGTCTGATGGTTGTCCTAATATATACTGATGGTTGTCTAATGGTTATACTGATGGTTGTCTGATGGTTGTCCTAATATATACTGATGGTTGTCTGATGGTTGTCCTAATATATACTGATGGTTGTTAATATATCTGATGGTTGTCCTATATATACTGATGGTTGTCTGATGGTTGTCCTAATAATACTGATACTGATGGTTGTCCTATATATATGACTGATGGTTGTCCTAATATATACTGATGGTTGTCTGATGGTTGTCCTAATATATACTGATGGTTGTCTGATGGTTGTTCTAATAAATACTGATGGTTGTCTGGTGGTTGTCCTATTATATACTGATGGTTGTCTGATGGTTGTCCTATTATATACTGATGGTTGTCTGGTGGTTGTTCTAATAAATACTGATGGTTTTCTGATGGTTGTTCTAATAAATACTGATGGTTGTCCTAATATATACTGATGGTTGTCGGATGGTTGTCCTAATATATACTGATGGTTGTCTGATGGTTGTCCTAATATATACTGATGGTTGTCCTAATATATACTGATGGTTGTCCTAATATATACTGATGGTTGTCTAATGGTTGTCCTAATATATACTGATGGTTGTCTGATGGTTGTCCTAATATATACTGATGGTTGTCTGATGGTTGTCCTAATATATACTGATGGTTGTCTGATGGGTTGTTCCTATATATACTGATGGTTGTCTGACTGATGGTTGTCCTAATATATACTGATGGTTGTCTGATGGTTGTCCTAATATATACTGATGGTTGTCCTAATATATACTGATGGTTGTCCTAATATATATACTGATGGTTGTCCTAATATATACTGATCTGATGGTTGTCCTAATATATACTGATGGTTGTCTGATGGTTGTCCTAATATATACTGATGGTTGTCTGATGGTTGTCTAATATGTCCTAATACTGATGGTTACTACTGATGGTTGTCTGATGGTTGTCCTAATATATACTGATGGTTGTCTGATGGTTGTCCTAATATATACTGATGGTTGTCTGATGGTTGTCCTAATATATACTGATGGTTGTCTGATGGTTGTCCTAATATATACTGATGGTTGTCTGATGGTTGTCTGATGGTTGTCCTAATATATACTGATGGTTGTCTGATGGTTGTCCTAATATATACTGATGGTTGTCTGATGGTTGTCCTAATATATACTGATGGTTGTCTGATGGTTGTCCTAATATATACTGATGGTTGTCTGATGGTTGTCCTAATATATACTGATGGTTGTCTGATGGTTGTCCTAATATATACTGATGGTTGTCTGATGGTTGTCCTGATATATACTGATGGTTGTCCTAATATATACTGATGGTTGTCCTAATAAATACTGATGGTTGTCCTGATATATACTGATGGTTGTCCTAATATATACTGATGGTTGTCTGATGGTTGTCCTAATATATACTGATGGTTGTCTGATGGTTGTCCTAATATATACTGATGGTTGTCCTAATATATACTGATGGTTGTCTGATGGTTGTCCTAATATATACTGATGGTTGTCCTAATATATACTGATGGTTGTCTGATGGTTGTCCTAATATATACTGATGGTTGTCTGATGGTTGTCCTAATATATACTGATGGTTGTCCTAATATATACTGATGGTTGTCTGATGGTTGTCCTAATATATACTGATGGTTGTCTGATGGTTGTCCTAATATATACTGATGGTTGTCTGATGGTTGTCCTAATATATACTGATGGTTGTCTGATGGTTGTCCTAATATATACTGATGGTTGTCTGATGGTTGTCCTAATATATACTGATGGTTGTCCTAATATATACTGATGGTTGTCCTAATATATACTGATGGTTGTCCTAATATATACTGATGGTTGTCCTAATATATACTGATGGTTGTCCTAATATATACTGATGGTATACTAATGGTTACTGATGGTTGTCCTAATATATACTGATGGTTGTCCTAATATATACTGATGGTTGTCCTAATATATACTGATGGTTGTCTGATGGTTGTCCTAATATATACTGATGGTTGTCTGATGGTTGTGATGGTTCCTAATATATACTGACTGATGGTTGTACTGATGGTTGTCCTAATATATACTGATGGTTGTCTGATGGTTGTCCTAATATATACTGATGGTTGTCTGATGGTTGTTCTATTATATACTGATGGTTGTCTGATGCTTGTCCTAATATATACTGATGGTTGTCCTAATATATACTGATGGTTGTCTGATGGTTGTCCTAATATATACTGATGGTTGTCTGATGGTTGTCCTAATATATACTGATGGTTGTCTGATGGTTGTCCTAATATATACTGATGGTTGTCTGATGGTTGTCCTAATATATACTGATGGTTGTCTGATGGTTGTCCTAATATATACTGATGGTTGTCTGATGGTTGTCCTAATATATACTGATGTTGTCCTAATATATACTGATGGTTGTCTATATATACTGATGGTTGTCTGATGGTTGTCCTATTATATACTGATGGTTGTCTGGTGGTTGTTCTAATAAATACTGATGGTTTTCTGATGGTTGTTCTAATAAATACTGATAGTTGTCCTAATATATACTGATGGTTGTCTGATGGTTGTCCTAATATATACTGATGGTTGTCTGATGGTTGTCCTATTATATACTGATGGTTGTCCTATTATATACTGATGGTTGTCCTAATATATACTGATGGTTGTCCTAATATATACTGATGGTTGTCTGATGGTTGTCCTAATATATACTGATGGTTGTCTGATGGTTGTCCTAATATATACTGATGGTTGTCTGATGGTTGTCCTAATATATACTGATGGTTGTCTGATGGTTGTCCTAATATATACTGATGGTTGTCCTAATATATACTGATGGTTGTCTGATGGTTGTCCTAATATATACTGATGGTTGTCTGATGGTTGTCCTAATATATACTGATGGTTGTCTGATGGTTGTCCTAATATATACTGATGGTTGTCCTAATATATACTGATGGTTGTCCTAATATATACTGATGGTTGTCCTAATATATACTGATGGTTGTCCTAATATATACTGATGGTTGTCTGATGGTTGTCCTAATATATACTGATGGTTGTCCTAATATATACTGATGGTTGTCTGAATATATACTGATGGTTGTCCTAATATATGATGGTTGTCTGATGGTTGTCCTAATATATACTGATGGTTGTCCTAATATATGACTGATGGTTGTCCTAATATATACTGATGGTTGATCCTACTGATGGTTGTCCTAATATATACTGATGGTTGTCTGATGGTTGTCCTAATATATACTGATGGTTGTCTGATGGTTGTCCTAATATATACTGATGGTTGTCTGATGGTTGTCCTAATATATACTGATGGTTGTCTGATGGTTGTCCTAATATATACTGATGGTTGTCCTAATATATACTGATGGTTGTCTGATGGTTGGTTGTCCTAATATATACTGATGGTTGTCTGATGGTTGTCTGATGGTTGTCCTAATATATACTGATGGTTGTCCTAATATACTGATGGTTGTCCTAATATATACTGATGGTTGTACTGATGGTTGGATGGTTGTCCTAATATATACTGATGGTTGTCTGATGGTTGTCCTAATATATACTGATGGTTGTACTGATGGTTGTCCTAATATATACTGACTGATGGTTGTCCTAATATATTGATCTGATGGTTGTCCTAATATATACTGATGGTTGTCTGATGGTTGTCCTAATATATACTGATGGTTGTCCTAATATATACTGATGGTTGGATGGTTGTCTAATATATACTGATGGTTGTCCTATATATATGACTGATGGTTGTCCTAATATATACTGATGGTTGTCTAATATATACTGATGGTATGTCTGATGGTTGTCCTAATATATACTGATGGTTGTCCTAATATATACTGACTGATGGTTGTCCTAATATATACTGATACTGATGGTTGTCCTAATATATACTGATGGTTGTCTAATATATACTGATGGTTGTCCTAATATATACTGATGGTTGTCTGATGGTTGTCCTAATATATACTGATGGTTGTCTGATGGTTGTCCTAATATATACTGATGGTTGTACTGATGGTTGTCCTAATATATACTGATGGTTGTCCTAATATATACTGATGGTTGTCCTAATATATACTGATGGTTGTACTGATGGTTGTCTGATGGTTGTCCTAATATATACTGATGGTTGTCCTAATATATACTGATGGTCCTAATATATACTGATGGTTGTCCTAATATATACTGATGGTTGTCTGATGGTTGTCCTAATATATACTGATGGTTGTCTGATGGTTGTCCTAATATATACTGATGGTTGTCCTAATATATACTGATGGTTGTCCTAATATATACTGATGGTTGTCTGATGGTTGTCCTAATATATACTGATGGTTGTCTGATGGTTGTCCTATTATATACTGATGGTTGTCTGATGGTTGTTCTATTATATACTGATGGTTGTCTGATGGTTGTCCTAATATATACTGATGGTTGTCCTAATATATACTGATGGTTGTCCTATTATATACTGATGGTTGTCTGATGGTTGTTCTAATAAATACTGATGGTTGTCTGGTGGTTGTCCTATTATATACTGATGGTTGTCTGATGGTTGTCCTATTATATACTGATGGTTGTCTGATGGTTGTCTGGTGGTTGTCCTATTATATACTGATGGTTGTCTGATGGTTGTCTTATAGTTGTCCTATTATATACTGATGGTTGTCTGATGGTTGTCTGATGGTTGTCCTATTATATACTGATGGTTGTCCTAATATATACTGATGGTTGTCCTAATATATACTGATGGTTGTCTGATGGTTGTTCTAATATATACTGATGGTTGTCTGATGGTTGTCCTATTATATACTGATGGTTGTCTGATGGTTGTCTGGTGGTTGTCCTATTATATACTGATGGTTGTCTGATGGTTGTCCTATTATATACTGATGGTTGTTCTATTATATACTGATGGTTGTCTGGTGGTTGTCCTAATATATACTGATGGTTGTCCTAATATATACTGATGGTTGTCCTAATATATACTGATGGTTGTCTGATGGTTGTCCTAATATATACTGATGGTTGTCCTAATATATACTGATGGTTGTCCTAATATATACTGATGGTTGTCTGATGGTTGTCCTAATATATACTGATGGTTGTCCTAATATATACTGATGGTTGTCCTATTATATACTGATGGTTGTCTGATGGTTGTTCTAATATATACTGATGGTTGTCTGATGGTTGTCCTAATATATACTGATGGTTGTCTGATGGTTGTCCTAATATATACTGATGGTTGTCTGATGGTTGTCCTAATATATACTGATGGTTGTCTGATGGTTGTCCTAATATATACTGATGGTTGTCCTATTATATACTGATGGTTGTCTGATGGTTGTCCTAATATATACTGATGGTTATCCTAATATATACTGATGGTTGTCTGATGGTTGTCCTAATATATACTGATGGTTGTCTGATGGTTGTCCTAATATATACTGATGGTTGTCTGATGGTTGTTCCAATAAATACTGATGGTTGTCCTAATATATACTGATGGTTGTCTGTTGTCCTAATATATACTGGTTGTCCTAATATATACTGATGGTTGTCCTAATATATACTGATGGTTGTCCTAATATATACTGATGGTTGTCTGATGGTTGTCCTAATAAATACTGATGGTTGTCCTAATATATACTGATGGTTGTCTGGTGGTTGTCCTAATAAATGACTGATGGTTGTCCTAATATATACTGATGGTTGTCTGATGGTTGTCCTAATATATACTGATGGTTGTCCTAATATATACTGATGGTTGTCTGATGGTTGTCCTAATATATACTGATGGTTGTCCTAATATCTGACTGGTATGTTATCTGACTGGTTGTTATCTGACTGGTATGTTATCTGACTGGTTGTTCTGACTGGTTATCTACTGTTACTGACTGGTATGTTATCTGACTGGTATGTTATCTGACTGTTATCTGACTGTTATCTGACTGGTATCTGACTGGTATGTTACTTGGTTGTTATCTGACTGGTATGTTATCTGACTGGTATCTGACTGGTATGTTATCTGACTGGTATGTTATCTGACTATTATCTGACTGTTATCTGACTGTTATCTGACTGGTATGTTATCTGACTGGTATGTTATCTGACTGGTATGTTAACTGACTGGTATGTTATCTGACTGGTTATCTGACTGTTATCTGACTGGTATGTTATCTGACTGGTATGTTATCTGACTGGTATGTTATCTGACTGTTATCTGACTGTTATCTGACTGTTATCTGACTGGTATGTTATCTGACTGGTATGTTATCTGACTGTTATCTGACTGGTATGTTATCTGACTGTTATCTGACTGTTATCTGACTGTTATCTGACTGTTATCTGACTGTTATCTGACTGGTATGTTATCTGACTGGTATGTTATCTGACTGGTATGTTATCTGACTGGTATGTTATCTGACTGTTATCTGACTGGTATGTTATCTGACTGTTATCTGACTGGTATGTTATCTGACTGGTATGTTATCTGACTGGTATGTTATCTGACTGGTATGTTATCTGACTGGTATGTTATCTGACTGGTATGTTATCTGACTGGTATGTTATCTGACTGGTATGTTATCTGACTGGTATGTTATCTGACTGGTATGTTATCTGACTGTTATCTGACTGGTATGTTATCTGACTGGTATGTTATCTGACTGGTATCTGACTGGTATGTTATCTGACTGTTATCTGACTGGTATGTTATCTGACTGGTATGTTATCTGACTGTTATCTGACTGTTATCTGACTGGTATGTTATCTGACTGTTATCTGACTGTTATCTGACTGTTATCTGACTGGTATGTTATCTGACTGGTATGTTATCTGACTGTTATCTGACTGGTATGTTATCTGACTGGTATGTTATCTGACTGGTATGTTATCTGACTGTTATCTGACTGGTATGTTATCTGACTATTATGTGACTGTTATCTGACTGTTATCTGACTGGTATGTTATCTGACTGGTATGTTATCTGACTGGTATGTTAACTGACTGGTATCTGACTGTTATCTGACTGGTATGTTATCTGACTGGTATGTTATCTGACTGTTATCTGACTGTTATCTGACTGGTATCTGACTGGTATGTTATCTGACTGGTATGTTATCTGACTATTATCTGACTGTTATCTGACTGTTATCTGACTGGTATGTTATCTGACTGGTATGTTATCTGACTGGTATGTTAACTGACTGGTATGTTATCTGACTGTTATCTGACTGGTATGTTATCTGACTGGTATCTGACTGTTATCTGACTGGTATGTTATCTGACTGTTATCTGACTGTTATCTGACTGTTATCTGACTGGTATGTTATCTGACTGGTATGTTATCTGACTGTTATCTGACTGGTATGTTATCTGACTGTTATCTGACTGTTATCTGACTGTTATCTGACTGTTATCTGACTGGTATGTTATCTGACTGTTATCTGACTGGTATGTTATCTGACTGGTATGTTATCTGACTGTTATCTGACTGTTATCTGACTGGTATGTTATCTGACTGTTATCTGACTGTTATCTGACTGTTATCTGACTGGTATGTTATCTGACTGGTATGTTATCTGACTGTTATCTGACTGTTATCTGACTGGTATGTTATCTGACTGGTATGTTATCTGACTGTTATCTGACTGGTATGTTATCTGACTGTTATCTGACTGGTATGTTATCTGACTGGTATGTTATCTGACTGTTATCTGACTGTTATCTGACTGGTATGTTATCTGACTGTTATCTGACTGTTATCTGACTGTTATCTGACTGGTATGTTATCTGACTGGTATGTTATCTGACTGTTATCTGACTGTTATCTGACTGTTATCTGACTGTTATCTGACTGTTATCTGACTGTTATCTGACTTATCTGACTGGTATGTTATCTGACTGGTATGTTATCTGACTGGTATGTTATCTGACTGGTATGTTATCTGACTGGTATCTGACTGTTATCTGACTGGTATGTTATCTGACTGGTATGTTATCTGACTGGTATGTTAACTGACTGGTATCTGACTGTTAACTGACTGTTATCTGACTGTTATCTGTTATCTGACTGGTATCTGATGTTATCTGACTGGTTATCTGACTGTATCTGACTGGTATCTGACTGGTTATCTGACTGGTATGTTATCTGACTGGTATCTGATGTTATCTGACTGTTATGACTTATCTGACTGGTATCTGACTTATCTGACTGTTATCTGACTGGTATGTTATCTGACTGGTATCTGTTATCTGACTGGTATGTTATCTGACTGGTATGTTATCTGACTGGTATCTGACTGTTATCTGACTGGTATGTTATCTGACTGTTATCTGACTGTTATCTGACTGTTATCTGACTGTTATCTGACTGTTATCTGTTATCTGACTGGTATGTTATCTGACTGGTATGTTATCTGACTGGTATGTTATCTGACTGGTATGTTATCTGACTGGTTATCTGACTGTTATCTGACTGGTATGTTATCTGACTGGTATGTTATCTGACTGTTATCTGACTGGTATGTTATCTGACTGGTATGTTATCTGACTGTTATCTGACTGGTATGTTATCTGACTGTTATCTGACTGGTATGTTATCTGACTGTTATCTGACTGGTATCTGACTGGTATCTGACTGGTATCTGACTGGTATGTTATCTGACTGTTATCTGACTGGTATGTTATCTGACTGTTATCTGACTGTTATCTGACTGGTATGTTATCTGACTGTTATCTGACTGTTATCTGACTGGTATGTTATCTGACTGTTATCTGACTGGTATCTGACTTATCTGACTGGTATGTTATCTGACTGGTATGTTATCTGACTGGTATGTTATCTGACTGGTATGTTATCTGACTGGTATGTTATCTGACTGGTATGTTATCTGACTGGTATCTGACTGTTATCTGACTGGTATGTTATCTGACTGTTATCTGACTGGTATGTTATCTGACTGTTATCTGACTGGTATGTTATCTGACTGGTATGTTATCTGACTGGTATGTTATCTGACTGTTATCTGACTGGTATGTTATCTGACTGGTATGTTATCTGACTGTTATCTGACTGTTATCTGACTGTTATCTGACTGGTATGTTATCTGACTGTTATCTGACTGGTTATCTGACTGTTATCTGACTGGTATGTTATCTGACTGGTATGTTATCTGACTGGTATGTTATCTGACTGTTATCTGACTGTTATCTGACTGTTATCTGACTGTTATCTGACTGGTATGTTATCTGACTGGTATGTTATCTGACTGGTATGTTATCTGACTGTTATCTGACTGTTATCTGACTGGTATGTTATCTGACTGGTATGTTATCTGACTGTTATCTGACTGGTATGTTATCTGACTGGTATGTTATCTGACTGTTATCTGACTGGTATGTTATCTGACTGTTATCTGACTGGTATGTTATCTGACTGTTATCTGACTGGTATGTTATCTGACTGTTATCTGACTGGTATGTTATCTGACTGTTATCTGACTGGTATGTTATCTGACTGTTATCTGACTGTTATCTGACTGGTATGTTATCTGACTGTTATCTGACTGGTATGTTATCTGACTGTTATCTGACTGGTATGTTATCTGACTGTTATCTGACTGTTATCTGACTGGTATGTTATCTGACTGGTATGTTATCTGACTGGAATGTTATCTGACTGGTATGTTATCTGACTGGTATCTGACTGGTATGTTATCTGACTGTTATCTGACTGTTATCTGACTGGTATCTGACTGGTATGTTATCTGACTGGTATGTTATCTGACTGGTATGTTATCTGACTGGTATGTTATCTGACTGTTATCTGACTGGTATGTTATCTGACTGGTATGTTATCTGACTGGTATGTTATCTGACTGGTATGTTATCTGACTGGTATCTGACTGGTATGTTATCTGACTGTTATCTGACTGGTATCTGACTGTTATCTGACTGGTATGTTATCTGACTGGTATGTTATCTGACTGGTATGTTATCTGACTGTTATCTGACTGTTATCTGACTGTTATCTGACTGGTATGTTATCTGACTGTTATCTGACTGTTATCTGACTTATCTGACTGTTATCTGACTGGTTATCTGACTGGTATCTGACTGGTATGTTCTGACTGGTATGTTATCTGACTGGTATGTTATCTGACTGGTATGTTATCTGACTGGTATGTTATCTGACTGGTACTGTTATCTGACTGGTATGTTATCTGACTGGTATGTTATCTGACTGTTATCTGACTGGTATGTTATCTGACTGTTATCTGACTGGTATGTTATCTGACTGGTATGTTATCTGACTGGTTATCTGACTGGTATCTGACTGGTATGTTATCTGACTGGTATGTTATCTGACTGTTATCTGACTGGTATGTTATCTGACTGGTATGTTATCTGACTGGTATGTTATCTGACTGGTATGTTATCTGACTGGTATGTTATCTGACTGGTATGTTATCTGACTGGTATGTTATCTGACTGGTATGTTATCTGACTGGTATGTTATCTGACTGGTATGTTATCTGACTGGTATGTTATCTGACTGGTATGTTATCTGACTGGTATGTTATCTGACTGGTATGTTATCTGACTGGTATGTTATCTGACTGGTATGTTATCTGACTGGTATGTTATCTGACTGGTATGTTATCTGACTGGTATGTTATCTGACTGGTATGTTATCTGACTGGTATGTTATCTGACTGGTATGTTATCTGACTGGTATGTTATCTGACTGGTATGTTATCTGACTGGTATGTTATCTGACTGGTATGTTATCTGACTGGTATGTTATCTGACTGGTATGTTATCTGACTGGTATGTTATCTGACTGGTATGTTATCTGACTGGTATGTTATCTGACTGGTATGTTATCTGACTGTTATCTGACTGGTATGTTATCTGACTGTTATCTGACTGGTATGTTATCTGACTGTTATCTGACTGGTATGTTATCTGACTGTTATCTGACTGGTATGTTATCTGACTGTTATCTGACTGGTATGTTATCTGACTGGTATCTGACTGGTATGTTATCTGACTGGTATGTTATCTGACTGGTATGTTATCTGACTGTTATCTGACTGGTATGTTATCTGACTGGTATGTTATCTGACTGGTATGTTATCTGACTGGTATGTTATCTGACTGTTATCTGACTGGTATGTTATCTGACTGGTATCTGACTGTTATCTGACTGGTATGTTATCTGACTGGTATGTTATCTGACTGGTATGTTATCTGACTGGTATCTGACTGGTATCTGACTGTTATCTGACTGTTATCTGACTGTTATCTGACTGGTATGTTATCTGACTGGTATGTTATCTGACTGGTATGTTATCTGACTGGTATCTGACTGTTATCTGACTGGTATGTTATCTGACTGGTATCTGACTGTTATCTGACTGGTATGTTATCTGACTGTTATCTGACTGGTATCTGACTGTTATCTGACTGGTATCTGACTGGTATCTGACTGGTATCTGACTGTTATCTGACTGGTATGTTATCTGACTGGTATGTTATATGTTATGATATGTTATCTGACTGTTATCTGACTGGTATGTTATCTGACTGGTATGTTATCTGACTGGTATGTTATCTGACTGTTATCTGACTGGTATGTTATCTGACTGTTATCTGACTGGTATGTTATCTGACTGGTATGTTATCTGACTGGTATGTTATCTGACTGTATGTTATCTGACTGTTATCTGACTGGTATGTTATCTGACTGTTATCTGACTGGTATGTTATCTGACTGTTATCTGACTGGTATGTTATCTGACTGGTATGTTATCTGACTGGTATGTTATCTGACTGGTATGTTATCTGACTGGTATGTTAACTGACTGTTATCTGACTGTTATCTGACTGTTATCTGACTGGTATCTGACTGGTATCTGACTGGTATGTTATCTGACTGGTATGTTATCTGACTGTTATCTGACTGGTATCTGACTGTTATCTGACTGTTATCTGACTGGTTATCTGACTGGTATGTTATCTGACTGGTATGTTATCTGACTGGTATCTGACTGTTATCTGACTGGTATGTTATCTGACTGTTATCTGACTGTTATCTGACTGTTATCTGACTGGTATGTTATCTGACTGTTATCTGACTGGTATGTTATCTGACTGGTATCTGACTGTTATCTGACTGTTATCTGACTGGTATCTGACTGTTATCTGACTGTTATCTGACTGGTATGTTATCTGACTGGTATCTGACTGTTATCTGACTGTTATCTGACTGGTATCTGACTGTTATCTGACTGGTATGTTATCTGACTGTTATCTGACTGGTATGTTATCTGACTGGTATGTTATCTGACTGTTATCTGACTGGTATCTGACTGGTATGTTATCTGACTGGTATGTTATCTGACTGGTATGTTATCTGACTGTTATCTGACTGGTATGTTATCTGACTGTTATCTGACTGGTATGTTATCTGACTGTTATCTGACTGGTATGTTATCTGACTGGTATGTTATCTGACTGTTATCTGACTGTTATCTGACTGGTATGTTATCTGACTGGTATGTTATCTGACTGGTATGTTATCTGACTGGTATGTTATCTGACTGGTATGTTATCTGACTGGTATGTTATCTGACTGGTATCTGACTGTTATCTGACTGGTATGTTATCTGACTGGTATGTTATCTGACTGTTATCTGACTGATATCTGACTGGTATGTTATCTGACTGGTATGTTATCTGACTGGTATGTTATCTGACTGGTATGTTATCTGACTGGTATGTTATCTGACTGGTATGTTATCTGACTGGTATCTGACTGGTATCTGACTGGTATGTTATCTGACTGTTATCTGACTGGTATGTTATCTGACTGGTATGTTATCTGACTGGTATGTTATCTGACTGTTATCTGACTGGTATGTTATCTGACTGTTATCTGACTGTTATCTGACTGGTATGTTATCTGACTGGTATGTTATCTGACTGTTATCTGACTGTTATCTGACTGGTATGTTATCTGACTGGTATGTTATCTGACTGTTATCTGACTGTTATCTGACTGGTATGTTATCTGACTGGTATGTTATCTGACTGGTATCTGACTGTTATCTGACTGGTATGTTATCTGACTGGTATGTTATCTGACTGGTATGTTATCTGACTGTTATCTGACTGGTATGTTATCTGACTGGTATGTTATCTGACTGGTATGTTATCTGACTGTTATCTGACTGGTATGTTATCTGACTGTTATCTGACTGTTATCTGACTGTTATCTGACTGGTATGTTATCTGACTGTTATCTGACTGTTATCTGACTGTTATCTGACTGGTATGTTATCTGACTGTTATCTGACTGGTATCTGACTGTTATCTGACTGGTATGTTATCTGACTGTTATCTGACTGTTATCTGACTGGTATGTTATCTGACTGTTATCTGACTGGTATGTTATCTGACTGTTATCTGACTGGTATGTTATCTGACTGTTATCTGACTGTTATCTGACTGTTATCTGACTGTTATCTGACTGGTATGTTATCTGACTGTTATCTGACTGGTATCTGACTGTTATCTGACTGGTATGTTATCTGACTGGTATGTTATCTGACTGGTATGTTATCTGACTGTTATCTGACTGTTATCTGACTGGTATGTTATCTGACTGTTATCTGACTGGTATCTGACTGTTATCTGACTGGTATGTTATCTGACTGGTATGTTATCTGACTGGTATGTTATCTGACTGGTATGTTATCTGACTGTTATCTGACTGTTATCTGACTGTTATCTGACTGGTATGTTATCTGACTGTTATCTGACTGGTATGTTATCTGACTGTTATCTGACTGTTATCTGACTGTTATCTGACTGGTATGTTATCTGACTGTTAACTGACTGGTATGTTATCTGACTGGTATGTTATCTGACTGGTATCTGACTGTTATCTGACTGGTATGTTAACTGACTGTTATCTGACTGGTATGTTATCTGACTGTTAACTGACTGTTATCTGACTGTTATCTGACTGGTATGTTATCTGACTGTTATCTGACTGGTATCTGACTGTTATCTGACTGGTATCTGACTGGTATGTTAACTGACTGTTAACTGACTGTTATCTGACTGTTATCTGACTGGTATGTTATCTGACTGGTATCTGACTGTTATCTGACTGGTATGTTATCTGACTGTTATCTGACTGTTATCTGACTGGTATGTTATCTGACTGTTATCTGACTGTTATCTGACTGTTATCTGACTGTTATCTGACTGGTATCTGACTGTTATCTGACTGTTATCTGACTGGTATCTGACTGGTATGTTATCTGACTGTTATCTGACTGTTATCTGACTGTTATCTGACTGGTATGTTATGTGACTGGTATGTTATCTGACTGATATGTTATCTGACTGGTATCTGACTGTTATCTGACTGTTATCTGACTGTTATCTGACTGGTATGTTATCTGACTGGTATCTGACTGTTATCTGACTGGTATGTTATCTGACTGGTATGTTATCTGACTGGTATCTGACTGTTATCTGACTGGTATCTGACTGTTATCTGACTGGTATGTTATCTGACTGGTATGTTATCTGACTGGTATGTTATCTGACTGTTATCTGACTGTTATCTGACTGGTATGTTATCTGACTGGTATGTTATCTGACTGGTATCTGACTGTTATCTGACTGGTATCTGACTGTTATCTGACTGGTATGTTATCTGACTGGTATGTTATCTGACTGGGTATCTGACTGTTATCTGACTGTTAACTGACTGGTATGTTATCTGACTGGTATCTGACTGGTATCTGACTGGTATGTTATGTGACTGTTATCTGACTGGTATGTTATCTGACTGGTATGTTATCTGACTGTTATCTGACTGGTATCTGACTGGTATGTTATCTGACTGGTATGTTATCTGACTGTTATCTGACTGGTATGTTATCTGACTGGTATCTGACTGGTATGTTATCTGACTGGTATCTGACTGGTATGTTATCTGACTGGTATGTTAACTGACTGGTATGTTATCTGACTGTTATCTGACTGGTATGTTATCTGACTGGTATGTTATCTGACTGGTATGTTATCTGACTGGTATGTTATCTGACTGTTATCTGACTGGTATGTTATCTGACTGGTATGTTATCTGACTGGTATGTTATCTGACTGTTATCTGACTGTTATCTGACTGGTATGTTATCTGACTGTTATCTGACTGTTATCTGACTGGTATGTTATCTGACTGGTATGTTATCTGACTGGTATGTTATCTGACTGGTATGTTATCTGACTGGTATGTTATCTGACTGTTATCTGACTGTTATCTGACTGGTATGTTATCTGACTGGTATGTTATCTGACTGGTATGTTAACTGACTGGTATGTTATCTGACTGGTATGTTATCTGACTGGTATGTTATCTGACTGTTATCTGACTGGTATGTTATCTGACTGTTATCTGACTGTTATCTGACTGGTATGTTATCTGACTGGTATGTTATCTGACTGGTATGTTATCTGACTGGTATGTTATCTGACTGTTATCTGACTGTTATGTTATCTGACTGTTATCTGACTGTTATCTGACTGTTATCTGACTGGTATGTTATCTGACTGTTATCTGACTGGTATGTTATCTGACTGTTATCTGACTGTTATCTGACTGTTATCTGACTGGTATGTTATCTGACTGGTATGTTATCTGACTGATATGTTATCTGACTGGTATCTGACTGTTATCTGACTGGTATGTTATCTGACTGATATGTTATCTGACTGTTATCTGACTGGTATGTTATCTGACTGGTATGTTATCTGACTGGTATGTTATCTGACTGGTATGTTATCTGACTGGTATGTTATCTGACTGTTATCTGACTGGTATGTTATCTGACTGGTATGTTATCTGACTGGTATCTGACTGTTATCTGACTGTTATCTGACTGGTATCTGACTGTTATCTGACTGGTATGTTATCTGACTGGTATGTTATCTGACTGTTATCTGACTGTTATCTGACTGTTATCTGACTGTTATCTGACTGTTATCTGACTGGTATGTTATCTGACTGGTATGTTATCTGACTGGTATGTTATCTGACTGTTATCTGACTGGTATCTGACTGGTATCTGACTGGTATGTTATCTGACTGGTATGTTATCTGACTGGTATCTGACTGTTATCTGACTGGTATGTTATCTGACTGGTATGTTATCTGACTGTTATCTGACTGGTATGTTATCTGACTGGTATGTTATCTGACTGTTATCTGACTGGTATGTTATCTGACTGGTATCTGACTGGTATGTTATCTGACTGGTATGTTATCTGACTGGTATGTTATCTGACTGTTATCTGACTGGTATGTTATCTGACTGGTATGTTATCTGACTGGTATGTTATCTGACTGGTATGTTATCTGACTGTTATCTGACTGGTATGTTATCTGACTGGTATGTTATCTGACTGGTATGTTATCTGACTGTTATCTGACTGTTATGTTATCTGACTGTTATCTGACTGTTATCTGACTGGTATGTTATCTGACTGGTATGTTATCTGACTGGTATGTTATCTGACTGGTATGTTATCTGACTGTTATCTGACTGGTATGTTATCTGACTGTTATCTGACTGTTATCTGACTGGTATGTTATCTGACTGGTATGTTATCTGACTGGTATGTTATCTGACTGGTATGTTATCTGACTGGTATGTTATCTGACTGGTATGTTATCTGACTGTTATCTGACTGGTATGTTATCTGACTGTTATCTGACTGTTATCTGACTGGTATGTTATCTGACTGGTATGTTATCTGACTGGTATGTTATCTGACTGGTATGTTATCTGACTGGTATGTTATCTGACTGGTATGTTATCTGACTGTTATCTGACTGTTATCTGACTGTTATCTGACTGTTATGTGACTGTTATCTGACTGGTATGTTATCTGACTGTTATCTGACTGTTATCTGACTGGTATGTTATCTGACTGGTATGTTATCTGACTGTTATCTGACTGGTATGTTATCTGACTGTTATCTGACTGGTATGTTATCTGACTGGTATGTTATCTGACTGGTATGTTATCTGACTGTTATCTGACTGGTATGTTATCTGACTGTTATCTGACTGGTATGTTATCTGACTGGTATGTTATCTGACTGTTATCTGACTGGTATGTTAACTGACTGGTATGTTATCTGACTGGTATGTTATCTGACTGGTATGTTATCTGACTGGTATGTTATCTGACTGGTATGTTATCTGACTGGTATGTTATCTGACTGTTATCTGACTGGTATGTTATCTGACTGGTATGTTATCTGACTGTTATCTGACTGGTATGTTATCTGACTGGTATGTTATCTGACTGTTATCTGACTGGTATGTTATCTGACTGGTATGTTATCTGACTGTTATCTGACTGGTATGTTATCTGACTGTTATCTGACTGTTATCTGACTGTTATCTGACTGTTATCTGACTGGTATGTTATCTGACTGTTATCTGACTGTTATCTGACTGGTATGTTATCTGACTGTTATCTGACTGGTATGTTATCTGACTGTTATCTGACTGGTATGTTATCTGACTGGTATGTTATCTGACTGGTATGTTATCTGACTGGTATGTTATCTGACTGGTATGTTAACTGACTGTTATCTGACTGTTATCTGACTGGTATCTGACTGGTATGTTATCTGACTGGTATGTTATCTGACTGGTATGTTATCTGACTGTTATCTGACTGGTATGTTATCTGACTGTTATCTGACTGGTATCTGACTGGTATGTTATCTGACTGGTATGTTATCTGACTGGTATGTTATCTGACTGGTATGTTATCTGACTGGTATGTTATCTGACTGTTATCTGACTGGTATGTTATCTGACTGTTATCTGACTGGTATCTGACTGTTATCTGACTGGTATCTGACTGGTATGTTATCTGACTGGTATGTTATCTGACTGGTATGTTATCTGACTGGTATCTAACTGGTATGTTATCTGACTGGTATGTTATCTGACTGGTATGTTATCTGACTGGTATCTGACTGGTATGTTATCTGACTGGTATGTTATCTGACTGGTATGTTATCTGACTGGTATGTTATCTGACTGGTATGTTATCTGACTTATCTGACTGGTATGTTATCTGACTGTTATCTGACTGGTATGTTATCTGACTGGTATGTTATCTGACTGGTATGTTATCTGACTGGTATGTTATCTGACTGGTATGTTATCTGACTGTTATCTGACTGGTATGTTATCTGACTGTTATCTGACTGGTATGTTATCTGACTGGTATGTTATCTGACTGGTATGTTATCTGACTGGTATGTTATCTGACTGGTATCTGACTGGTATGTTATCTGACTGTTATCTGACTGTTATCTGACTGGTATGTTATCTGACTGGTATGTTATCTGACTGGTATGTTATCTGACTGGTATGTTATCTGACTGGTATGTTATCTGACTGGTATGTTATCTGACTGGTATGTTATCTGACTGGTATGTTATCTGACTGGTATGTTATCTGACTGGTATGTTATCTGACTGTTATCTGACTGGTATGTTATCTGACTGGTATGTTATCTGACTGGTATGTTATCTGACTGGTATCTGACTGGTATCTGACTGTTATCTGACTGGTATGTTATCTGACTGGTATCTGACTGTTATCTGACTGGTATGTTATCTGACTGTTATCTGACTGTTATCTGTTATCTGACTGGTATGTTATGACTGTTATCTGACTGGTATGTTATCTGACTGTTATCTGACTGGTATGTTATCTGACTGATATGTTATCTGACTGTTATCTGACTGTTATCTGACTGGTATGTTATCTGACTGGTATGTTATCTGACTGGTATGTTATCTGACTGGTATCTGACTGTTATCTGACTGGTATGTTATCTGACTGGTATGTTATCTGACTGGTATACTGTTATCTGACTGTTATCTGACTGTTATCTGACTGTTATCTGACTGTTATCTGACTGTTATCTGACTGTTATCTGACTGTTATCTGACTGTTATCTGTTATCTGACTGGTATGTTATCTGACTGTTATCTGACTGGTATCTGACTGTTATCTGACTGATATGTTATCTGACTGGTACTGTTATCTGACTGATATGTTATCTGACTGTTATCTGACTGTATGTTATCTGACTGGTATGTTATCTGACTGTTATCTGACTGGTATGTTATCTGACTGATATGTTATCTGACTGGTATCTGACTGTTATCTGACTGGTATGTTATCTGACTGATATGTTATCTGACTGGTATGTTATCTGACTGGTATGTTATCTGACTGATATGTTATCTGACTGGTATGTTATCTGACTGGTATGTTATCTGACTGTTATCTGACTGGTATGTTATCTGACTGGTATGTTATCTGACTGATATGTTATCTGACTGGTATGTTATCTGACTGGTATGTTATCTGACTGTTATCTGACTGGTATGTTATCTGACTGTTATCTGACTGGTATGTTAACTGACTGGTATGTTATCTGACTGATATGTTATCTGACTGTTATCTGACTGTTATCTGACTGGTATGTTATCTGACTGTTATCTGACTGGTATGTTATCTGACTGTTATCTGACTGGTATGTTATCTGACTGATATGTTATCTGACTGGTATGTTATCTGACTGATATGTTATCTGACTGATATGTTATCTGACTGGTATGTTATCTGACTGGTATGTTATCTGACTGATATGTTATCTGACTGGTATGTTATCTGACTGATATGTTATCTGACTGGTATGTTATCTGACTGTTATCTGACTGTTATCTGACTGGTATGTTATCTGACTGATATGTTATCTGACTGATATGTTATCTGACTGATATGTTATCTGACTGTTATCTGACTGTTATCTGACTGATATGTTATCTGACTGGTATGTTATCTGACTGTTATCTACTGTTATCTGACTGTTATCTGACTGTTATCTGACTGATATGTTATCTGACTGTTATCTGACTGTTATCTGACTGGTATGTTATCTGACTGATATATTATCTGACTGGTATGTTATCTGACTGGTATGTTATCTGACTGTTATCTGACTGGTATGTTATCTGACTGTTATCTGACTGTTATCTGACTGTTATCTGACTGGTATGTTATCTGACTGTTATCTGACTGTTATCTGACTGTTATCTGACTGGTATGTTATCTGACTGTTATCTGACTGGTATGTTATCTGACTGTTATCTGACTGTTATCTGACTGTTATCTGACTGGTATGTTATCTGACTGTTATCTGACTGTTATCTGACTGTTATCTGACTGGTATGTTATCTGACTGTTATCTGACTGGTATGTTATCTGACTGTTATCTGACTGGTATGTTATCTGACTGGTATGTTATCTGACTGTTATCTGACTGGTATGTTATCTGACTGTTATCTGACTGGTATGTTATCTGACTGGTATGTTATCTGACTGTTATCTGACTGGTATGTTATCTGACTGTTATCTGACTGGTATGTTATCTGACTGGTATGTTATCTGACTGTTATCTGACTGGTATGTTATCTGACTGGTATGTTATCTGACTGTTATCTGACTGGTATGTTATCTGACTGTTATCTGACTGGTATGTTATCTGACTGGTATGTTATCTGACTGTTATCTGACTGTTATCTGACTGGTATGTTATCTGACTGTTATCTGACTGGTATGTTATCTGACTGTTATCTGACTGGTATGTTATCTGACTGTTATCTGACTGGTATGTTATCTGACTGTTATCTGACTGGTATGTTATCTGACTGGTATGTTATCTGACTGTTATCTGACTGTTATCTGACTGTTATCTGACTGTTATCTGACTGGTATGTTATCTGACTGGTATGTTATCTGACTGTTATCTGACTGGTATGTTATCTGACTGGTATCTGACTGGTATCTGACTGTTATCTGACTGGTATGTTATCTGACTGGTATCTGACTGGTATGTTATCTGACTGGTATGTTATCTGACTGTTATCTGACTGTTATCTGACTGGTATGTTATCTGACTGGTATGTTATCTGACTGTTATCTGACTGGTATGTTATCTGACTGTTATCTGACTGGTATGTTATCTGACTGGTATGTTATCTGACTGGTATGTTATCTGACTGTTATCTGACTGTTATCTGACTGGTATGTTATCTGACTGGTATGTTATCTGACTGTTATCTGACTGGTATGTTATCTGACTGTTATCTGACTGGTATCTGACTGTTATCTGACTGGTATCTGACTGTTATCTGACTGGTATGTTATCTGACTGGTATGTTATCTGACTGGTATGTTATCTGACTGGTATGTTATCTGACTGGTATGTTATCTGACTGTTATCTGACTGGTATGTTATCTGACTGGTATCTGACTGGTATGTTATCTGACTGGTATGTTATCTGACTGGTATGTTATCTGACTGGTATGTTATCTGACTGTTATCTGACTGGTATGTTATCTGACTGGTATGTTATCTGACTGGTATGTTATCTGACTGGTATGTTATCTGACTGGTTATCTGACTGGTATGTTATCTGACTGTTATCTGACTGGTATGTTATCTGACTGGTATGTTATCTGACTGTTATCTGACTGGTATGTTATCTGACTGGTATGTTATCTGACTGTTATCTGACTGGTATGTTATCTGACTGGTATGTTATCTGACTGGTATGTTATCTGACTGTTATCTGACTGGTATGTTATCTGACTGTTATCTGACTGGTATGTTATCTGACTGGTATGTTATCTGACTGGTATGTTATCTGACTGGTATGTTATCTGACTGGTATGTTATCTGACTGGTATGTTATCTGACTGGTATGTTATCTGACTGTTATCTGACTGGTATGTTATCTGACTGGTATGTTATCTGACTGTTATCTGACTGGTATGTTATCTGACTGGTATGTTATCTGACTGTTATCTGACTGTTATCTGACTGGTATGTTATCTGACTGGTATGTTATCTGACTGTTATCTGACTGGTATGTTATCTGACTGGTATGTTATCTGACTGTTATCTGACTGTTATCTGACTGGTATGTTATCTGACTGGTATGTTATCTGACTGTTATCTGACTGGTATGTTATCTGACTGTTATCTGACTGGTATGTTATCTGACTGGTATCTGACTGTTATCTGACTGTTATCTGACTGTTATCTGACTGTTATCTGACTGGTATGTTATCTGACTGTTATCTGACTGGTATGTTATCTGACTGGTATGTTATCTGACTGTTATCTGACTGGTATGTTATCTGACTGGTATGTTATCTGACTGTTATCTGACTGGTATGTTATCTGACTGGTATGTTATCTGACTGGTATGTTATCTGACTGTTATCTGACTGGTATGTTATCTGACTGTTATCTGACTGGTATGTTATCTGACTGGTATGTTATCTGACTGGTATGTTATCTGACTGGTATGTTATCTGACTGGTATGTTATCTGACTGGTATGTTATCTGACTGTTATCTGACTGGTATGTTATCTGACTGGTATGTTATCTGACTGTTATCTGACTGGTATGTTATCTGACTGGTATGTTATCTGACTGTTATCTGACTGTTATCTGACTGGTATGTTATCTGACTGGTATGTTATCTGACTGGTATGTTATCTGACTGTTATCTGACTGGTATGTTATCTGACTGTTATCTGACTGGTATGTTATCTGACTGGTATGTTATCTGACTGGTATCTGACTGGTATGTTATCTGACTGGTATGTTATCTGACTGTTATCTGACTGGTATGTTATCTGACTGTTATCTGACTGGTATGTTATCTGACTGGTATGTTATCTGACTGTTATCTGACTGGTATGTTATCTGACTGTTATCTGACTGTTATCTGACTGGTATCTGACTGGTATGTTATCTGACTGGTATGTTATCTGACTGTTATCTGACTGGTATGTTATCTGACTGGTATGTTATCTGACTGTTATCTGACTGGTATGTTATCTGACTGGTATGTTATCTGACTGGTATGTTATCTGACTGGTATGTTATCTGACTGGTATGTTATCTGACTGTTATCTGACTGGTATCTGACTGGTATCTGACTGTTATCTGACTGGTATGTTATCTGACTGGTATGTTATCTGACTGGTATGTTATCTGACTGGTATGTTATCTGACTGTTATCTGACTGGTATGTTATCTGACTGGTATGTTATCTGACTGGTATCTGACTGTTATCTGACTGGTATGTTATCTGACTGGTATGTTATCTGACTGGTATGTTATCTGACTGGTATGTTATCTGACTGGTATGTTATCTGACTGGTATGTTATCTGACTGTTATCTGACTGGTATCTGACTGGTATCTGACTGGTCTGACTGTTATGACTGGTATGTTATCTGACTGGTATGTTATCTGACTGGTATGTTATCTGACTGGTATGTTATCTGACTGGTATGTTATCTGACTGGTATGTTATCTGACTGTTATCTGACTGGTATGTTATCTGACTGTTATCTGACTGGTATGTTATCTGACTGGTATGTTATCTGACTGGTATGTTATCTGACTGTTATCTGACTGTTATCTGACTGGTATGTTATCTGACTGGTATGTTATCTGACTGGTATGTTATCTGACTGTTATCTGACTGGTATGTTATCTGACTGGTATCTGACTGGTATGTTATCTGACTGTTATCTGACTGGTATGTTATCTGACTGGTATGTTATGTGACTGTTATCTGACTGGTATGTTATCTGACTGGTATGTTATCTGACTGTTATCTGACTGGTATGTTATCTGACTGGTATGTTATCTGACTGGTATGTTATCTGACTGTTATCTGACTGGTATGTTATCTGACTGTTATCTGACTGGTATGTTATCTGACTGGTATGTTATCTGACTGGTATGTTATCTGACTGGTATGTTATCTGACTGGTATGTTATCTGACTGGTATGTTATCTGACTGGTATGTTATCTGACTGTTATCTGACTGGTATGTTATCTGACTGGTATGTTATCTGACTGATATGTTATCTGACTGTTATCTGACTGGTATGTTATCTGACTGGTATGTTATCTGACTGTTATCTGACTGGTATGTTATCTGACTGTTATCTGACTGGTATGTTATCTGACTGTTATCTGACTGGTATGTTATCTGACTGGTATGTTATCTGACTGGTATGTTATCTGACTGGTATGTTATCTGACTGGTATGTTATCTGACTGGTATGTTATCTGACTGATATGTTATCTGACTGTTATCTGACTGGTATGTTATCTGACTGTTATCTGACTGGTATGTTATCTGACTGGTATGTTATCTGACTGTTATCTGACTGGTATGTTATCTGACTGGTATGTTATCTGACTGGTATGTTATCTGACTGGTATGTTATCTGACTGGTATGTTATCTGACTGTTATCTGACTGGTATGTTATCTGACTGGTATGTTATCTGACTGGTATCTGACTGGTATGTTAACTGACTGGTATGTTATCTGACTGGTATGTTATCTGACTGGTATGTTAACTGACTGGTATGTTATCTGACTGGTATGTTATCTGACTGGTATGTTATCTGACTGGTATGTTATCTGACTGGTATCTGACTGGTATGTTATCTGACTGGTATGTTATCTGACTGGTATGTTATCTGACTGGTATGTTATCTGACTGGTATGTTATCTGACTGGTATGTTATCTGACTGGTATGTTATCTGACTGTTATCTGACTGGTATGTTATCTGACTGGTATCTGACTGGTATCTGACTGGTATGTTATCTGACTGGTATGTTATCTGACTGTTATCTGACTGGTATGTTATCTGACTGGTATGTTATCTGACTGGTATGTTATCTGACTGGTATGTTATCTGACTGTTATCTGACTGGTATGTTATCTGACTGGTATGTTATCTGACTGTTATCTGACTGTTATCTGACTGGTATGTTATCTGACTGTTATCTGACTGGTATGTTATCTGACTGGTATCTGACTGGTATCTGACTGGTATGTTATCTGACTGGTATGTTATCTGACTGGTATGTTATCTGACTGTTATCTGACTGGTATGTTATCTGACTGGTATGTTATCTGACTGGTATGTTATCTGACTGGTATGTTATCTGACTGGTATGTTATCTGACTGGTATGTTATCTGACTGTTATCTGACTGGTATGTTATCTGACTGGTATGTTATCTGACTGTTATCTGACTGTTATCTGACTGGTATGTTATCTGACTGTTATCTGACTGGTATGTTATCTGACTGGTATCTGACTGGTATCTGACTGGTATGTTATCTGACTGGTATGTTATCTGACTGGTATGTTATCTGACTGTTATCTGACTGGTATGTTATCTGACTGGTATGTTATCTGACTGGTATGTTATCTGACTGTTATCTGACTGGTATGTTATCTGACTGGTATGTTATCTGACTGTTATCTGACTGGTATGTTATCTGACTGGTATGTTATCTGACTGGTATGTTATCTGACTGGTATGTTATCTGACTGGTATGTTATCTGACTGGTATGTTATCTGACTGTTATCTGACTGGTATGTTATCTGACTGGTATGTTATCTGACTGTTATCTGACTGGTATGTTATCTGACTGGTATGTTATCTGACTGTTATCTGACTGGTATGTTATCTGACTGGTATGTTATCTGACTGTTATCTGACTGTTATCTGACTGTTATCTGACTGGTATGTTATCTGACTGGTATGTTATCTGACTGGTATGTTATCTGACTGGTATGTTATCTGACTGTTATCTGACTGGTATGTTATCTGACTGGTATGTTATCTGACTGGTATCTGACTGGTATGTTATCTGACTGGTATGTTATCTGACTGGTATGTTATCTGACTGGTATGTTAACTGACTGGTATGTTATCTGACTGGTATGTTATCTGACTGGTATGTTATCTGACTGGTATGTTATCTGACTGGTATCTGACTGGTATGTTATCTGACTGGTATGTTATCTGACTGGTATGTTATCTGACTGGTATCTGACTGGTATGTTATCTGACTGGTATGTTATCTGACTGGTATGTTATCTGACTGGTATGTTATCTGACTGGTATGTTATCTGACTGATATGTTATCTGACTGGTATGTTATCTGACTGGTATGTTATCTGACTGGTATGTTATCTGACTGGTATGTTATCTGACTGGTATGTTATCTGACTGGTATGTTATCTGACTGGTATGTTATCTGACTGGTATGTTATCTGACTGGTATGTTATCTGACTGGTATGTTATCTGACTGGTATGTTATCTGACTGGTATGTTATCTGACTGGTATGTTATCTGACTGGTATCTGACTGGTATGTTAACTGACTGGTATGTTATCTGACTGGTATGTTATCTGACTGGTATGTTATCTGACTGGTATGTTATCTGACTGGTATGTTATCTGACTGGTATCTGACTGGTATGTTATCTGACTGGTATGTTATCTGACTGGTATGTTATCTGACTGGTATGTTATCTGACTGGTATGTTATCTGACTGGTATGTTATCTGACTGGTATGTTATCTGACTGGTATGTTATCTGACTGGTATGTTATCTGACTGGTATGTTATCTGACTGGTATCTGACTGGTATGTTATCTGACTGGTATGTTATCTGACTGTTATCTGACTGGTATGTTATCTGACTGGTATGTTATCTGACTGGTATGTTATCTGACTGGTATCTGACTGGTATGTTATCTGACTGGTATCTGACTGGTATGTTATCTGACTGTTATCTGACTGGTATGTTATCTGACTGTTATCTGACTGGTATCTGACTGTTATCTGACTGTTATCTGACTGGTATGTTATCTGACTGTTATCTGACTGGTATCTGACTGGTATGTTATCTGACTGGTATGTTATCTGACTGGTATCTGACTGGTATCTGACTGGTATCTGACTGGTATCTGACTGGTATCTGACTGGTATGTTATCTGACTGGTATCTGACTGGTATGTTATCTGACTGTTATCTGACTGGTATGTTATCTGACTGTTATCTGACTGGTATGTTATCTGACTGTTATCTGACTTATCTGACTGGTATGTTATCTGACTGGTATGTTATCTGACTGTTATCTGACTGGTATGTTATCTGACTGGTATGTTATCTGACTGGTATGTTATCTGACTGTTATCTACTGTTATCTGACTGGTATGTTATCTGACTGTTATCTGACTGTTATCTGACTGGTATGTTATCTGACTGTTATCTGACTGGTATGTTATCTGACTGTTATCTGACTGGTATGTTATCTGACTGGTATGTTATCTGACTGTTATCTGACTGTTATCTGACTGGTATGTTATCTGACTGTTATCTGACTGGTATGTTATCTGACTGTTATCTGACTGGTATGTTATCTGACTGTTATCTGACTGGTATGTTATCTGACTGGTATGTTATCTGACTGTTATCTGACTGGTATGTTATCTGACTGGTATGTTATCTGACTGTTATCTGACTGTTATCTGACTGGTATGTTATCTGACTGGTATGTTATCTGACTGTTATCTGACTGGTATGTTATCTGACTGTTATCTGACTGGTATGTTATCTGACTGGTATCTGACTGGTATGTTATCTGACTGGTATGTTATCTGACTGTATCTGACTGGTATGTTATCTGACTGGTATGTTATCTGACTTATCTGACTGGTATGTTATCTGACTGGTATGTTACTGACTGGTATCTGACTGGTATGTTATCTGACTGGTATGTTATCTGACTGTTATCTGACTGGTATGTTATCTGACTGTGTTATCTGACTGTTATCTGACTGGTATGTTATCTGACTGATATGTTATCTGACTGGTATGTTAACTGGTATGACTGGTATCTGACTGGTATGTTATCTGACTGGTATGTTATCTGTACTGTTATCTGACTGGTATGTTATCTGACTGTTATCTGACTGTTATCTGACTGGTATGTTATCTGACTGATATGTTATCTGACTGTTATCTGACTGTTATCTGACTGGTATGTTATCTGACTGATATGTTATCTGGTATCTGACTGGTATGTTATCTGACTGGTATGTTATCTGACTGTTATCTGACTGATATGTTATCTGACTGTATGTTATCTGACTGGTATGTTATCTGACTGGTATGTTATCTGACTGGTATGTTATCTGACTGGTATGTTATCTGACTGTTATCTGTTGGTATGTTATCTGACTGTTATCTGACTGGTATGTTATCTGACTGGTATCTGACTGGTATGTTATCTGACTGTATGTTATCTGACTGTATGTTATCTGACTGGTATGTTATCTGACTGGTATGTTATCTGACTGTTATCTGACTGTTATCTGACTGGTATGTTATCTGACTGGTATGTTATCTGACTGGTATGTTATCTGACTGGTATGTTATCTGACTGATATGTTATCTGACTGGTATGTTATCTGACTGGTATGTTATCTGACTGGTTATCTGACTGTTATCTGACTGATATGTTATCTGACTGGTATGTTATCTGACTGGTATGTTAACTGACTGGTATCTGACTGTTATCTGACTGGTATGTTATCTGACTGATATGTTATCTGATGTTATCTGACTGGTATGTTATCTGACTGATATGTTATCTGACTGGTATGTTATCTGACTGGTATGTTATCTGACTGGTATGTTATCTGACTGTTATCTGACTGTTATCTGACTGGTATGTTAACTGACTGGTATGTTATCTGACTGATATGTTATCTGACTGTTATCTGACTGGTATGTTATCTGACTGGTATGTTATCTGACTGGTATGTTATCTGACTGGTATGTTATCTGACTGGTATGTTAACTGACTGGTATGTTATCTGACTGGTATGTTATCTGACTGGTATGTTATCTGACTGGTATGTTATCTGACTGGTATGTTATCTGACTGGTATGTTATCTGACTGGTATGTTATCTGACTGGTATGTTATCTGACTGGTATGTTATCTGACTGATATGTTATCTGACTGTTATCTGACTGGTATGTTATCTGACTGGTATGTTATCTGACTGGTATGTTATCTGACTGGTATGTTATCTGACTGGTATGTTATCTGACTGGTATGTTATCTGACTGGTATGTTATCTGACTGGTATGTTATCTGACTGGTATGTTATCTGACTGGTATGTTATCTGACTGGTATGTTATCTGACTGGTATGTTATCTGACTGGTATGTTATCTGACTGGTATGTTATCTGACTGGTATGTTATCTGACTGGTATGTTAACTGACTGGTATGTTATCAGACTGATATGTTATCTGACTGTTATCTGACTGGTATGTTATCTGACTGGTATGTTATCTGACTGGTATGTTATCTGACTGGTATGTTATCTGACTGGTATGTTATCTGACTGGTATGTTAACTGACTGGTATGTTATCTGACTGGTATGTTATCTGACTGTTATCTGACTGGTATGTTATCTGACTGGTATGTTATCTGACTGGTATGTTAACTGACTGGTATGTTATCTGACTGGTATGTTAACTGACTGGTATGTTATCTGACTGGTATGTTATCTGACTGGTATGTTATCTGACTGGTATGTTATCTGACTGGTATGTTAACTGACTGGTATGTTATCTGACTGGTATGTTAACTGACTGGTATGTTATCTGACTGGTATGTTATCTGACTGGTATGTTATCTGACTGGTATGTTATCTGACTGGTATGTTAACTGACTGGTATGTTATCTGACTGGTATGTTATCTGACTGGTATGTTATCTGACTGGTATGTTATCTGACTGGTATGTTATGTGAGGGAACAGGGTGGGAACAGGGTGGGAACAGGGTGGGAACAGGGTGGGAACAGGGTGGGAACAGGGTGGGAACAGGGTGGGAACAGGAACAGGGTGGGAACAGGGTGGGAACAGGGTGGGAACAGGGTGGGAACAGGGTGGGAACAGGGTGGGAACAGGGTGGGAACAGGGTAGGAACAGGGTGGGAACAGGGTGGGAACAGGGTGGGAACAGGGTGGGAACAGGGTGATTTCAGCCACAGGCCCTGAGTTGACAGCTTCAATGGTTCAGACAGAGATGGATTCTTCACTATGAATATTATTCACTACATAGAGATGGATTCTTCACTATGAATATTATTCACTACATAGAGATGGATTCTTCACTATGAATATTATTCTGAGCTGTCTCACAGCCTGACTGGAATTATTCATCATAAAATATGTACTGCCGTCTCTACGTTTATTGATGTGTTTTAACAAAGAATAAAGGCGAATGTATCAGGAAGTAGAACCAGACAGGGAGGGGAAGACTGACGTGCTGGTGGGGAGAGGGGGGGGTGATAGTACTGGATATTATAACTAGGGCTGTCATGATGAAGGGGGGTGATAGTACTGTATATTATAACTAGGGCTGTCATGATGAAGGGGGGTCTATAGTCCTGTATATTATAACTAGGGCTGTCATGATGAAGGGGGGTCTATAGTACTGTATATTATAACTAGGGCTGTCATGATGAGGGGGGGGGTCTATAGTACTGTATATTATAACTAGGGCTGTCATGATGAAGGGGGGGGTGATAGTACTGTATATTATAACTAGGGCTGTCATGATGAGGGGGGGGTCTATAGTACTGTATATTATAACTAGGGCTGTCATGATGAAGGGGGGGGGGTCTATAGTACTGTATATTATAACTAGGGCTGTCATGATGAGGGGGGGGGTCTATAGTACTGTATATTATAACTAGGGCTGTCATGATGAGGGGGGTCTATAGTACTGTATATTATAACTAGGGCTGTCATGATGAAGGGGGGTCTATAGTACTGTATATTATAACTAGGGCTGTCATGATGAAGGGGGGGTCTATAGTACTGTATATTATAACTAGGGCTGTCATGAAGAGGGGGGTCTATAGTACTGTATATTATAACTAGGGCTGTCATGATGAAGGGGGGTCTATAGTACTGTATATTATAACTAGGGCTGTCATGATGAGGGGGGTCTATAGTACTGTATATTATAACTAGGGCTGTCATGATGAGGGGGGTCTATAGTACTGTATATTATAACTAGGGCTGTCATGATGAAGGGGGGGGGGGTGATAGTACTGTATATTATAACTAGGGCTGTCATGATGAAGGGGGGTCTATAGTACTGTATATTATAACTAGGGCTGTCATGATGAAGGGGGTCTATAGTACTGTATATTATAACTAGGGCTGTCATGATGAAGGGGGTCTATAGTACTGTATATTATAACTAGGGCTGTCATGATGAAGGGGGGTAAAATCTGCTAAATGTATATATTATATTATTCTATATTACTGTATATTATAACTAGGGCTGTCATGATGAAGGGGGGTCTATAGTACTGTATATTATAACTAGGGCTGTCATGATGAAGGGGGGTCTATAGTACTGTATATTATAACTAGGGCTGTCATGATGAGGGGGGGGTCTATAGTACTGTATATTATAACTAGGGCTGTCATGATGAAGGGGGTCTATAGTACTGTATATTATAACTAGGGCTGTCATGATGAGGGGGGTCTATAGTACTGTATATTATAACTAGGGCTGTCATGATGAGGGGGGTCTATAGTACTGTATATTATAACTAGGGCTGTCATGATGAAGGGGGGTGATAGTACTGTATATTATAACTAGGGCTGTCATGATGAGGGGGGTCTAGGGGTCTATAGTACTGTATATTATAACTAGGGCTGTCATGATGAGGGGGGGGTCTATAGTTCTGTATATTATAACTAGGGCTGTCGTGATGAAGGGTGGGGGGGTCTATAGTACTGTATATTATAACTAGGGCTGTCATGATGAAGGGGGGGGCTCTATAGTACTGTATATTATAACTAGGGCTGTCGTGATGAAGGGGGGGGTCTATAGTACTGTATATTATAACTAGGGTTGTCATGATGAAGGGGGGGTCTATAGTACTGTATATTATAACTAGGGCTGTCATGATGAAGGGGGGTCTATAGTACTGTATATTATAACTAGGGCTGTCATGATGAAGGGGGGTCTATAGTACTGTATATTATAACTAGGGCTGTCATGATGAAGGGGGTCTATAGTACTGTATATTATAACTAGGGCTGTCATGGTGAAGGGGGGGTGGTCTATAGTACTGTATATTATAACTAGGGCTGTCATGATGAAGGGGGGGGGGGTCTATAGTACTGTATATTATAACTAGGGCTGTCATGATGAGGGGGGGGTCTATAGTACTGTATATTATAACTAGGGCTGTCATGATGAAGGGGGGTCTATAGTACTGTATATTATAACTAGGGCTGTCATGATGAGGGGGTCTATAGTACTGTATATTATAACTAGGGCTGTCATGATGAAGGGGGGTGATAGTACTGTATATTATAACTAGGGCTGTCATGATGAGGGGGGTCTAGGGGTCTATAGTACTGTATATTATAACTAGGGCTGTCATGATGAGGGGGTCTATAGTTCTGTATATTATAACTAGGGCTGTCGTGATGAAGGGTGGGGGGGTCTATAGTACTGTATATTATAACTATTGCTGTCATGATGAAGGGGGCTCTATAGTACTGTATATTATAACTAGGGCTGTCGTGATGAAGGGTGGGGGGTCTATAGTACTGTATATTATAACTAGGGTTGTCATGATGAAGGGGGTCTATAGTCGCTCTGATAATCTTATAATGACTTAAATGTGAAATGTAAATGTAGTACTGTATATTATAACTAGGGCTGTCATGATGAAGGGGGGTCTATAGTACTGTATATTATAACTAGGGCTGTCATGATGAAGGGGGGGTCTATAGTACTGTATATTATAACTAGGGCTGTCATGGTGAAGGGGGGGTGGTCTATAGTACTGTATATTATAACTAGGGCTGTCATGATGAAGGGGGGGGGGTCTATAGTACTGTATATTATAACTAGGGCTGTCATGATGAAGGGGGGTCTATAGTACTGTATATTATAACTAGGGCTGTCATGGTGAAGGGGGTGGTCTATAGTACTGTATATTATAACTAGGGCTGTCATGATGAAGGGGGGTCTATAGTACTGTATATTATAACTAGGGCTGTCATGATGAAGGGGGGGTGGTCTATAGTACTGTATATTATAACTAGGGCTGTCATGATGAGGGGGGGGGGTCTATAGTACTGTATATTATAACTAGGGCTGTCATGATGAAGGGGGTCTATAGTACTGTATATTATAACTAGGGCTGTCAGGATGAGTGGTGGGGGTTAGACATGTAGATTGGAGGTTTAACAGCTGATTGGGTTAACAGCTGGTTGCACAGGGGTTTTGATGTTACGAAAGGATGTCATTTGGAAATAAGGGAATTGTAATGAAATTAAAGTCATTTATTAAAAAATACTTTTTCAATTTACTCTCCCAACAGGGTTGAATTATTAAATGGGTCCACGGTCCCATTTAGTTGCTAATTAAAATGTCCAGTTGGGAATTCTACGGAACTGGGTCCCTAAGAGATTAGATCTTCTAATGACCTTTATGTTAATTAGATACATCCACAACGAATCAGACACCACCCTCTTGTCCTTAACAGCTTTATCTCCTTGAGGCAGAATAATGATCTCACAGAACCAACCTTACCTCACTGTCTCCTGGACTCCATTCAACCAAACCTAAAAGGTCTCTTTCTAACAGATCCCTAAAGGTCTCTTCATTACAGATCCCTAAAGGTCTCTTTCTAACAGATCCCTAAAGGTCTCATTCTAACAGATCCCTAAAGGTCTCATTCTAACAGATCCCTAAAGGTCTCATTCTAACAGATCCCTAAAGGTATCATTCTAACAGATCCCTAAAGGTCTCCTAACAGATCCCTAAAGGTCTCCTAACAGATCCCTAAAGGTCTCATCCTACCAGATCTCTAAAGGTCTCATCCTAACAGATCCCTAAAGGTCTCATTCTAACAGATCCCTAAAGGTCTCTTTCTAACAGATCCCTAAAGGTCTCTTTCTAACAGATCCCTAAAGGTCTCTTCCTAACAGATCTCTAAAGGTATGTTCCTAACAGATCTCTAAAGGTCTCTTCCTAACAGATCCCTAAAGGTCTCTTTCTAACAGATCCCTAAAGGTATCTTCCTAACAGATCTCTAAAGGTATCTTCCTAACAGATCCCTAAAGGTCTCTTCATTACAGATCCCTAAAGGTCTCATTCTAACAGATCCCTAAAGGTCTCATTCTAACAGATCCCTAAAGGTCTCCTTCTAACAGATCCCTAAAGGTCTCCTTCTAACAGATCCCTAAAGGTCTCATTCTAACAGATCCCTAAAGGTCTCATTCTAACAGATCCCTAAAGGTCTCCTTCTAACAGATCTCTAAAGGTCTCTTCCTAACAGATCCCTAAAGGTCTCATTCTAACAGATCCCTAAAGGTCTCTTCATTACAGATCCCTAAAGGTCTCATTCTAACAGATCCCTAAAGGTCTCCTTCTAACAGATCTCTAAAGGTCTCCTTCTAACAGATCCCTAAAGGTCTCTTCATTACAGATCCCTAAAGGTCTCATTCTAACAGATCCCTAAAGGTCTCTTCATTACAGATCCCTAAAGGTCTCTTCCTAACAGATCCCTTAAGGTCTCTTCCTAACAGATCCCTAAAGGTCTTCTTCTAACAGATCCCTAAAGGTCTCATTCTAACAGATCCCTAAAGGTCTCATTCTAACAGATCCCTAAAGGTCTCATTCTAACAGATCCCTAAAGGTCTCATTCTAACAGATCCCTAAAGGTCTCCTTCTAACAGATCTCTAAAGGTCTCTTCCTAACAGATCCCTAAAGGTCTCCTTCTAACAGATCCCTAATATACGCCATTTAGCAGACGCTTTTATCCAAAGCGACTTACATTCATGTGTGCATACATTCTACGTATGGGTGGTCCCGGGGATCGAACCCACTACCCTGGCGTTACAAGCGCCATGCTCTACCAACTGAGCTACAGAAGGACCACAAAAGGTCTCTTCCTAACAGATCTCTTAAGGTCTCTTCCTGACAGATCCCTTAATTAAGAACCTGTTATGGCAAGGCGACCCCCCAATTCAGCTGAAAAGGTGGCGCAGGGAATTCAAAAATATTTTTTGGAATTATTTAACTTTCACACATTAACAAGTCCAATACAGCAAATGAAAGATAAACATATTGTTCATCTACCCATTATGTCAGATTTTTAAAATGTTTTACAGCGAAAACACAACATATATTTGTGTTAGACCACCACCAAATCAAAGGAAAAACACAGCCATTTTTCCAGCCAAAGATAAAGTCACAAAAGCAGGATTAGAGATAAAATGAATCACTAACCTTTTGAAAATCTTCATCAGACGGCACTCATATAACATGTTACACATTCATTTATGTTTTGTTCGATAATATGCATATTTATATCCACATATCTCGGTTTACATTGACGCCATGTTCAGAAATGCCTCCGGAGGAATTATAGAAAGCTACGCCAGATAACAGAAATACTCATCATAAACTGTGACTAAAGATATTCTACATATAATTAAAGATACACTGGTTCTTAATGCAACCGCGGTGTCAGATTTCTTTTAAACGTTACGAAAAAAGCCTACCATGCAATAATCTGAGACGGCGCTCAGACGTAAATATATTTCTCCGGCATGTTGGAGTCAACAGAAATACGACATTACATCATAAATATTCCCTTACCTTTGATGATCTTTCATCAGAATGCAGTGCAAGGAGTCCTAGTTCCACAATAAATCGTTGTTTTGTTCCATAATGTCCAATATTAGTGTCCAATTAGCTGCATTTGCCAGCACTTTCAGCTCACGTGCCCAAAAGCTGACGCTGGTCCAGGACAACTCGTACGAAAACTTCAAAAGATATATTCCAGGTCGAATAAACTGGTCAAACGAAGTAGAGAATCAATCTTCAGGATGTTATTATCATATATATCCAATAACGTTCCAACCGGATCCTACGTTTTCATCTGGAGCCAAATGGAACGGCGGTGGCACCCACAGAGAAATGCACCACAGGAAAATGGCATTCTGTTTCCCCTCCCATTAGGTCAAAGTTCACACCAGAGGCTCCATTCCACGTTCTACTGAATGAGGACATCTAGTGGAAGGCGTAGGAAGTGCTACCAGATCCATATCTTGTTGGGAAAGGAGGGGGCGATGACGTCAAAGTTGACCCACATTCAGAAGTTCACTCCTTGTTTGGAAGATTGCCTGCCCTATGAGTTCTGTTATACTCACAGACATAATTCAAACAGTTTTAGAAACTTCAGAGTGTTTTCTATCCAATAGTAATAATAATATGCATATATTAACATCTGGGACAGAGTAGGATGCAGTTCACTATGGGCATGCAATTCATCCAATGTGAAAATACTGTCCCCTACCCTCAACAAGTTTTAAGGTCTCTTCCTAACATATCCCTAAAGGTCTCTTCCTAAGAGATCCCTAAAGGTCTCTTCCTAACAGATCCCTAAAGGTCTCATTCTAACAGATCCCTAAAGGTCTCATTCTAACAGATCCCTAAAGGTCTCATTCTAACAGATCCCTAAAGGTCTCTTCCTAAGAGATCCCTAAAGGTCTCATTCTAACGGATCCCTAAAGGTCTCTTTCTTACAGATCTAGACTGCTCCATGTTACCTTTATAAAATCAGGAAATGGGATGCCTGTGTCCCAGAGTCACCCTGTGAGACTACAAACAAAGCCTGTGTCCCAGAGTCACCCTGTGAGACTACAAACAAAGCCTGTGTCCCAGAGTCACCCTGTGAGACTACAAACAAAGCCTGTATCCCAGTCACCCTGTGAGACTACAAACAAAGCCTGTATCCCAGTCACCCTGTGAGACTACAAACAAAGCCTGTATCCCAGTCACCCTGTGAGACTACAAACAAAGCCTGTGTCCCAGTCACCCTGTGAGACTACAAACAAAGTCTGTATCCCAGTCACCCTGTGAGACTACAAACAAAGTCTGTATCCCAGAGTCACCCTGTGAGACTACAAACAAAGCCTGTATCCCAGTCACCCTGTGAGACTACAAACAAAGTCTGTGTCCCAGTCACCCTGTGAGACTACAAACAAAGCCTGTGTCCCAGTCACCCTGTGAGACTACAAACAAAGCCTGTATCCCAGAGTCACCCTGTGAGACTACAAACAAAGCCTGTATCCCAGAGTCACCCTGTGAGACTACAAACAAAGCCTGTGTCCCAGTCACCCTGTGAGACTACAAACAAAGCCTGTGTCCCAGTCACCCTATGAGACTACAAACAAAGCCTGTATCCCAGTCACCCTGTGAGACTACAAACAAAGCCTGTATCCCAGAGTCACCCTGTGGGACTACAAACAAAGCCTGTGTCCCAGTCACCCTGTGGGACTACAAACAAAGCCTGTATCCCAGTCACCCTGTGAGACTACAAACAAAGCCTGTGTCCCAGTCACCCTGTGAGACTACAAACAAAGCCTGTGTCCCAGTCACCCTGTGAGACTACAAACAAAGCCTGTATCCCAGTCACCCTGTGAGACTACAAACAAAGCCTGTGTCCCAGTCACCCTGTGAGACTACAAACAAAGCCTGTGTCCCAGTCACCCTGTGAGACTACAAACAAAGCCTGTATCCCAGTCACCCTGTGAGACTACAAACAAAGCCTGTGTCCCAGAGTCACCCTGTGAGACTACAAACAAAGCCTGTGTCCCAGTCACCCTGTGAGACTACAAACAAAGCCTGTATCCCAGTCACCCTGTGAGACTACAAACAAAGCCTGTGTCCCAGTCACCCTGTGAGACTACAAACAAAGCCTGTATCCCAGTCACCCTGTAAGACTACAAACTTATAAATGATGATTTCATGCAAAAGAGCAAAAAATGATAAAAATAGTATGGGGATGAGGAGGTGAGGTATTTAAATTGCCAGTGATCGGTTAGCTTAGATAAGCCTTTAGCCTGTATCCCAGTCACCCTGTGAGACTACAAACAAAGCCTGTGTCCCAGTCACCCTGTGAGACTACAAACAAAGCCTGTATCCCAGTCACCCTGTGAGACTACAAACAAAGCCTGTGTCCCAGTCACCCTGTGAGACTACAAACAAAGTCTGTGTCCCAGAGTCACCCTGTGAGACTACAAACAAAGCCTGTGTCCCAGAGTCACCCTGTGAGACTACAAACAAAGCCTGTATCCCAGAGTCACCCTGTGAGACTACAAACAAAGCCTGTGTCCCAGAGTCACCCTGTGAGACTACAAACAAAGCCTGTGTCCCAGAGTCACCCTGTGAGACTACAAACAAAGTCTGTATCCCAGTCACCCTGTGAGACTACAAACAAAGTCTGTGTCCCAGAGTCACCCTGTGAGACTACAAACAAAGCCTGTGTCCCAGAGTCACCCTGTGAGACTACAAACAAAGTCTGTATCCCAGTCACCCTGTGAGACTACAAACAAAGCCTGTATCCCAGTCACCCTGTGAGACTACAAACAAAGTCTGTATCCCAGTCACCCTGTGAGACTACAAACAAAGCCTGTATCCCAGAGTCACCCTGTGAGACTACAAAAAAAGCCTGTGTCCCAGTCACCCTGTGAGACTACAAACAAAGCCTGTATCCCAGTCACCCTGTGAGACTACAAACAAAGCCTGTCCCAGTCACCCTGTGAGACTACAAACAAAGCCTGTGTCCCAGTCACCCTGTGAGACTACAAACAAAGTCTGTATCCCAGTCACCCTGTGAGACTACAAACAAAGCCTGTGTCCCAGTCACCCTGTGAGACTACAAACAAAGCCTGTATCCCAGTCACCCTGTGAGACTACAAACAAAGCCTGTGTCCCAGAGTCACCCTGTGAGACTACAAACAAAGCCTGTATCCCAGAGTCACCCTGTGAGACTACAAACAAAGCCTGTATCCCAGTCACCCTGTGAGACTACAAACAAAGCCTGTGTCCCAGAGTCACCCTGTGAGACTACAAACAAAGCCTGTATCCCAGTCACCCTGTGAGACTACAAACAAAGCCTGTGTCCCAGTCACCCTGTGAGACTACAAACAAAGCCTGTATCCCAGTCACCCTGTGAGACTACAAACAAAGCCTGTGTCCCAGAGTCACCCTGTGAGACTACAAACAAAGCCTGTATCCCAGAGTCACCCTGTGAGACTACAAACAAAGCCTGTATCCCAGAGTCACCCTGTGAGACTACAAACAAAGCCTGTATCCCAGAGTCACCCTGTGAGACTACAAACAAAGCCTGTGTCCCAGAGTCACCCTGTGAGACTACAAACAAAGCCTGTGTCCCAGAGTCTGGGCCAGCAGCCTTGAGAGGGTTCACACGTTTAAAGGTCTTCCTCACGTTGGACACGGAGAAGGAGAGGGGGGGGGGCAGTCCTTGGTAGTGGGCCGTGTTGGTGGCAGTGAAGGTGTTTCGTTTGTCTGGCAGCAAGACGTCAGTGTCCGTAACATTGTGGTTTTCTTTTCGTAGTACGTAGTTGCCTATAGACCCTGCCACATACGTCTCGTGTCTGAGCCGCTGAATTGCGACTCCACTTTGTCCCGATATTTACCTTGTTAGAATGCCGCCATCTCTCCATGGTTTCTGGTTGGGGTTTTAATAGTCACAGTGGGTACAACATCTCCAATGCACTTCCTTATAAACTCACTCAGCCAAAAAGCATATAAATCAATGTTTTTCTCTGAGGATGCCCGGAATAGTTCTCATTCCGAGTGACAAACACAATCTTGAAGCGTGGATTCCGATTGGTCAGACCAGCGTTGAATGGTTCTTGTCATGGGAACATCCTGTTTGAGTTTCTGCCTATAGGACGGTAGTAGCAAAATGGAGTCGTGGTCGGGGGAGGGCCTTGTATACTTCGTGGGAGTTAGAGTAACAGTGAGTAGCAAATGAGAGAATTTGCTTTGTTAAAATCCCCAGCTAAAATAAATGCAGCCTCAGGATGTATGGTTTCCAGTTTGCATAGTCCAGTGTAGTTCCTTGAGGGTCGTTGTGGCATCTGCTAGAGGGGGAATATACACGGCTGTGACGATAACCGATGAGAATTCTCTTGGGAGATAATATGGTCGGCATTTGATTGTAAGGAATTCTAGGTGAACAAAAGGACTTGAGTTCCTGTATGTTGTTATGATTTCACCATGAGTTGTTAATTATGAAGCATACACCCCCGCCCTTCTTCTTCCCAGAGAATGTTAATTTCTGTCGGAGCGATGCATGAAGAACTATTCTATTTATTTTTTTATTTCACCTTTATTTAACCAGGGAGGCCAGTTGAGAACAAGTTCTCATTTACAACTGCGACCTGGACAAGATAAAGGAAAGCAGCGCGACAAAAACAACAACACAGAGTTACACATGGAGTAAACAAACGTACAGTCAATAACATAATAGAGAAATCTATATACGCTGTGTGCAAATGGCGTGAGGAGGTAAGGCAATAATTAGGCCGTAGTAGCGAAGTAATTCGTTTAGCAAATGAACACGAGAGTGATAGATGAGCAGATGATGATGTGTAAGTAGAAATACTGGTGTGCAAAAGAGCTAAAAAGTTGATAAAAATAGTATGGGGATGAGGTAGGTAGATTGGGTGGGCTATTTACAGATGGGCTATTTACAGCTGCAGTGATCGGTTAGCTGCTTAGATAGTAGGTGCTTAAAGTTAGAAATATAAGTCTCGAGCTTCAGCGATTTTTGCAAATTTCGTTCCTTCATTGGCAGCAGAGAACTGTAAGAGTCCACTTCGGGAAAGTCGTAATGTTGTTAGGTTGACCTTATTTTCAATAGTTCTAAATACTGGATAGTTTCCTAAGGACTCGAAGAGAGGCGACCATCTCAATAGTTCTAAATACTGGGTAGTTTCCTAAGGACTCGAAGAGAGGCGACCATCTCAATAGTTCTAAATACTGTTTCCTAAGGACTCGAAGAGAGGCGACCATCTCAATAGTTCTAAATACTGTTTCCTAAGGACTCGAAGAGAGGCGACCATCTCAATAGTTCTAAATACTGGGTAGTTTCCTAAGGACTCGAAGAGAGGCGACCATCTCAATAGTTCTAAATACTGGGTAGTTTCCTAAGGACTCGAAGAGAGGCGACCATCTCAATAGTTCTAAATACTGTTTCCTAAGGACTCGAAGAGAGGCGACCATCTCAATAGTTCTAAATACTGTTTCCTAAGGACTCGAAGAGAGGCGACCATCTCAATAGTTCTAAATAGTTTCCTTCGACCATCTCAATAGTTCTAAATACTGTTTCCTAAGGACTCGAAGAGAGGCGACCATCTCAATAGTTCTAAATACTAGTTTCCTAAGGACTCGAAGAGAGGCGACCATCTCAATAGTTCTAAATACTGTTTCCTAAGGACTCGAAGAGAGGTGACCATCTCAATAGTTCTAAATACTGTTTCCTAAGGACTCGAAGAGAGTTCTAAATACTGTTTCCTAAGGACTCGAAGAGAGGACCATCTCAATAGTTCTAAATACTGGGTAGTTTCCTAAGGACTCGAAGAGAGGCGACCATCTCAATAGTTCTAAATACTGTTTCCTAAGGACTCTGTTTCCTAAGAGAGGCGACCATCTCAATAGTTCTAAATACTGTTTCCTAAGGACTCGAAGAGAGGCGACCATCTCAATAGTTCTAAATACTGTTTCCTAAGGATCTCAATAGTTCTAAATACTAGTTTCCTAAGGAGAAGAGAGGCGACCATCTCAATAGTTCTAAATACTAGTTTCCTAAGGACTCGAAGAGAGGCGACCATCTCAATAGTTCTAAATACTGTTTCCTAAGGACTCGAAGAGAGGCGACCATCTCAATAGTTCTAAATACTGTTTCCTAAGGACTACTGTTTCCTAAGAGAGGCGACCATCTCAATAGTTCTAAATACTGGGTAGTTTCCTAAGGACTCGAAGAGAGGCGACCATCTCAATAGTTCTAAATACTGTTTCCTAAGGACTCGAAGAGAGGCGACCATCTCAATAGTTCTAAATACTGTTTCCTAAGGACTCGAAGAGAGGCGACCATCTCAATAGTTCTAAATACTGTTTCCTAAGGACTCGAAGAGAGGTGACCATCTCAATAGTTCTAAATACTGTTTCCTAAGGACTCGAAGAGAGGCGACCATCTCAATAGTTCTAAATACTGTTTCCTAAGGACTAGTTTCAATAGTTCTAAGGACTAAGGACTCGAAGAGAGGCGACCATCTCAATAGTTCTAAATACTGTTTCCTAAGGACTCGAAGAGAGGCGACCATCTCAATAGTTCTAAATACTGTTTCCTAAGGACTCGAAGAGAGGCGACCATCTCAATAGTTCTAAATACTGTTTCCTAAGGACTCGAAGAGAGGCGACCATCTCAATAGTTCTAAATACTGTTTCCTAAGGACTCGAAGAGAGGCGACCATCTCAATAGTTCTAAATACTGGGTAGTTTCCTAAGGACTCGAAGAGAGGCGACCATCTCAATAGTTCTAAATACTGTTTCCTAAGGACTCGAAGAGAGGCGACCATCTCAATAGTTCTAAATACTGGATAGTTTCCTAAGGACTCGAAGAGAGGCGACCATCTCAATAGTTCTAAATACTGTTTCCTAAGGACTCAATAGTTCTAAATAAGAGAGGACTGACCATCTCAATAGTTCTAAATACTGTTTCCTAAGGACTCGAAGAGAGGTGACCATCTCAATAGTTCTAAATACTGGATAGTTTCCTAAGGACTCGAAGAGAGGCGACCATCTCAATAGTTCTAAATACTGTTTCCTAAGGACTCGAAGAGAGGCGACCATCTCAATAGTTCTAAATACTGTTTCCTAAGGACTCGAAGAGAGGCGACCATCTCAATAGTTCTAAATACTGTTTCCTAAGGACTCGAAGAGAGGCGACCATCTCAATAGTTCTAAATACTGGGTAGTTTCCTAAGGACTCGAAGAGAGGCGACCATCTCAATAGTTCTAAATACTAGTTTCCTAAGGACTCGTTTCCTAAGAGAGCGACCATCTCAATAGTTCTAAATACTGTTTCCTAAGGACTCGAAGAGAGGCGACCATCTCAATAGTTCTAAATACTGGGTAGTTTCCTAAGGACTCGAAGAGAGGCGACATCTCAATAGTTCTAAATACTGTTTCCTAAGGACTCGACCATCTCAAAGAGAGGCGACCATCTCAATAGTTCTAAATACTGTTTCCTAAGGACTCGAAGAGAGGCGACCATCTCAATAGTTCTAAATACTGTTTCCTAAGGACTCGAAGAGAGGCGACCATCTCAATAGTTCTAAATACTGTTTCCTAAGGACTCGAAGAGAGGCGACCATCTCAATAGTTCTAAATACTGGGTAGTTTCCTAAGGACTCGAAGAGAGGTGACCATCTCAATAGTTCTAAATACTGTTTCCTAAGGACTCGAAGAGAGGCGACCATCTCAATAGTTCTAAATACTGTTTCCTAAGGACTCGAAGAGAGGCGACCATCTCAATAGTTCTAAATACTGTTTCCTAAGGACTCGAAGAGAGGCGACCATCTCAATAGTTCTAAATACTGGGTAGTTTCCTAAGGACTCGAAGAGAGGCGACCATCTCAATAGTTCTAAATACTGTTTCCTAAGGACTCGAAGAGAGGCGACCATCTCAATAGTTCTAAATACTGGGTAGTTTCCTAAGGACTCGAAGAGAGGCGACCATCTCAATAGTTCTAAATACTGTTTCCTAAGGACTCGAAGAGAGGCGACCATCTCAATAGTTCTAAATACTAGTTTCCTAAGGACTCGAAGAGAGGCGACCATCTCAATAGTTCTAAATACTGTTTCCTAAGGACTCGAAGAGAGGCGACCATCTCAATAGTTCTAAATACTGTTTCCTAAGGACTCGAAGAGAGGCGACCATCTCAATAGTTCTAAATACTGGATAGTTTCCTAAGGACTCGAAGAGAGGCGACCATCTCAATAGTTCTAAATACTGGGTAGTTTCCTAAGGACTCGAAGAGAGGCGACCATCTCAATAGTTCTAAATACTGTTTCCTAAGGACTCGAAGAGAGGCGACCATCTCAATAGTTCTAAATACTGGGTAGTTTCCTAAGGACTCGAAGAGAGGCGACCATCTCAATAGTTCTAAATACTGTTTCCTAAGGACTCGAAGAGAGGTGACCATCTCAATAGTTCTAAATACTGTTTCCTAAGGACTCGAAGAGAGGCGACCATCTCAATAGTTCTAAATACTGTTTCCTAAGGACTCGAAGAGAGGCGACCATCTCAATAGTTCTAAATACTGTTTCCTAAGGACTCGAAGAGAGGCGACCATCTCAATAGTTCTAAATACTGTTTCCTAAGGACTCGAAGAGAGGCGACCATCTCAATAGTTCTAAATACTGTTTCCTAAGGACTCGAAGAGAGGCGACCATCTCAATAGTTCTAAATACTGTTTCCTAAGGACTCGAAGAGAGGCGACCATCTCAATAGTTCTAAATACTGTTTCCTAAGGACTCGAAGAGAGGCGACCATCTCAATAGTTCTAAATACTGGGTAGTTTCCTAAGGACTCGAAGAGAGGTGACCATCTCAATAGTTCTAAATACTGGGTAGTTTCCTAAGGACTCGAAGAGAGGCGACCATCTCAATAGTTCTAAATACTGGATAGTTTCCTAAGGACTCGAAGAGAGGCGACCATCTCAATAGTTCTAAATACTGTTTCCTAAGGACTCGAAGAGAGGCGACCATCTCAATAGTTCTAAATACTGGATAGTTTCCTAAGGACTCTCAATAGTTCTAAATAGAGAGAGGCGACCATCTCAATAGTTCTAAATACTGTTTCCTAAGGACTCGAAGAGAGGCGACCATCTCAATAGTTCTAAATACTGGACCATCTCAATAGTAGTTTCCTAAGGACTCGAAAGAGGCGACCATCTCAATAGTTCTAAATACTGGGTAGTTTCCTAAGGACTCGAAGAGAGGCGACCATCTCAATAGTTCTAAATACTGTTTCCTAAGGACTCGAAGAGAGGCGACCATCTCAATAGTTCTAAATACTGTTTCCTAAGGACTCGAAGAGAGGCGACCATCTCAATAGTTCTAAATACTGTTTCCTAAGGACTCTCAAAGAGAGGTGACCATCTCAATAGTTCTAAATACTGTAGTGACCATTCCTAAGGACTCGTTTCCTAAGACTCGAAGAGGCGACCATCTCAATAGTTCTAAATACTGGGTAGTTTCCTAAGGACTAAGAGAGGTGACCATCTCAATAGTTCTAAATACTGGGTAGTTTCTAAGGACTAAGGACTCGTTTCCTAAGGAGAGAGGCGACCATCTCAATAGTTCTAAATACTGTTTCCTAAGGACTCGAAGAGAGGCGACCATCTCAATAGTTCTAAATACTGTTTCCTAAGGACTCGAAGAGAGGCGACCATCTCAATAGTTCTAAATACTGTTTCCTAAGGACTCGAAGAGAGGCGACCATCTCAATAGTTCTAAATACTGTTTCCTAAGGACTCGAAGAGAGGCGACCATCTCAATAGTTCTAAATAGTTTCTAAGGACTCGAAGAGAGGCGACCATCTCAATAGTTCTAAATACTGTTTCCTAAGGACTCGAAGAGAGGCGACCATCTCAATAGTTCTAAATACTGGGTAGTTTCCTAAGGACTCGAAGAGAGGCGACCATCTCAATAGTTCTAAATACTGTTTCCTAAGGACTCGAAGAGAGGCGACCATCTCAATAGTTCTAAAACTGTTTCCTAAGGACTCGACCATCTCAATAGAGAGGGCGACCATCTCAATAGTTCTAAATACTGTTTCCTAAGGACTCGAAGAGAGGCGACCATCTCAATAGTTCTAAATACTAGTTTCCTAAGGACTCGAAGAGAGGCGACCATCTCAATAGTTCTAAATACTGTTTCCTAAGGACTCGAAGAGAGGCGACCATCTCAATAGTTCTAAATACTGTTTCCTAAGGACTCGAAGAGAGGCGACCATCTCAATAGTTCTAAATACTGTTTCCTAAGGACTCGAAGAGAGGCGACCATCTCAATAGTTCTAAATACTGTTTCCTAAGGACTCGAAGAGAGGCGACCATCTCAATAGTTCTAAATACTGTTTCCTAAGGACTCGAAGAGAGGCGACCATCAATAGTTCAATAGTTCTAAATACGAAGAGAGGCGACCATCTCAATAGTTCTAAGGACTCGAAGAGAGGCGACCATCTCAATAGTTCTAAATACTGGGTAGTTTCCTAAGGACTCGAAGAGAGGCGACCATCTCAATAGTTCTAAATACTGCGACCATCTCAATAGTTCTAAATACTGGGTAGTTTCCTAAGGACTCGAAGAGAGGCGACCATCTCAATAGTTCTAAATACTGTTTCCTAAGAGGCGACCATCTCAATAGTTCTAAATACTGGGTAGTTTCCTAAGGACTCGAAGAGAGGCGACCATCTCAATAGTTCTAAATACTGGGTAGTTTCCTAAGGACTCGAAGAGAGGCGACCATCTCAATAGTTCTAAATACTGGGTAGTTTCCTAAGGACTCGAAGAGAGGCGACCATCTCAATAGTTCTAAATAATACTCGAAGAGAGGGACCATCTCAATAGTTCTAAATACTGTTTAGACCATCTCAATAGTTCTAAATACTGTTTCCTAAGGACTCGAAGAGAGGCGACCATCTCAATAGTTCTAAATACTGTTTCCTAAGGACTCGACCATCTCAAAGAGAGGCGACCATCTCAATAGTTCTAAATACTGTTTCCTAAGGACTCGAAGAGAGGCGACCATCTCAATAGTTCTAAATACTGGGTAGTTTCCTAAGGACGATGACCATGTATAGTGTGAATATTGATGTGTATATTGATGTGTATATTGATGTGTATATTGATGTGTATATTGATGTGAATAGTGTATATTGATGTGTATATTGATGTGAATAGTGTATATTGATGTGTATATTGATGTGTATATTGATGTGTATATTGATGTGTATATTGATGTGTATATTGATGTGAATAGTGTATATTGATGTGTATATTGATGTGTATATTGATGTGTATATTGATGTTTATATTGATGTGTATATTGATGTGTATATTGATGTGTATATTGATGTTTATATTGATGTGAATAGTGTATATTGATGTGAATAGTGTATATTGATGTGTATATTGATGTTTATATTGATGTGTATATTGATGTGTATATTGATGTGTATATTGATGTGAATAGTGTATATTGATGTGTATATTGATGTGTATATTGATGTGTATAATAGTGTATATTGATGTATATTATATTGATGTGTATATTGATGTGTATATTGATGTGAATAGTGTATATATTATTGAATGTGTATATTGATGTGTATATTGATGTGAATAGTGTATATTGATGTTATATATTGAATAGTGTATATTGATGTTTATATTGATGTGTATATTGATGTGAATAGTGTATATTGATGTGTAATGATGTGTATATTGATGTGTATATTGATGTTTATATGATGTGATGTGTATATTGATGTGTATATATTGATGTGTATATTGATGTTTATATTGATGTGTATATTGATGTGTATATTGATGTGTATATTGATGTTTATATTGATGTGAATAGTGTATATTGATGTGAATAGTGTATATTGATGTGTATATTGATGTGTATATTGATGTGTATATTGATGTGAATAGTGTATATATTGATGTGAATAGTGTATATTGATGTGAATAGTGTATATATTGATGTGAATAGTGTATATTGATGTGTATATTGATGTGTATATTGATGTGAATAGTGTATATTGATGTGAATAGTGTATATTGATGTGTATATTGATGTGAATAGTGTATATTGATGTGTATATTGATGTGAATAGTGTATATTGATGTGAATATTGATGTGTATATTGATGTGTATATTGATGTTTATATTGATGTGAATAGTGTATATTGATGTTTATATTGATGTGTATATTGATGTGACTATTTAGCTTCAACAATGATTCATTATAGACGCACATTGGTGCAAAAACTGATCAAAGAAATTTGAATTAATTACGGTTCACAACATTGATCAAATGAAGGAAGACATTTCCCATAATCCATCAGTGCTCTTCATCTGGCTGCATATATGACAGCACAGAGAAAGGCCTTTTCTCTTTCAGCCGACAGCTTGTCACTGAAGTCGCTCTGAGATAATTAATAGGATGTCATTTTTCATCATCACCATTTTCTCCAGACGACACCGTTGTAGTGGATCAATACATACATTGTCTTGTAGCTCCGTTTCCTGCAGTTAAACGACCAAATCGCCCCTCTCGTGACTTTATGGGTGGAATGTTAGTCATATTTTTCATCATTTCAAAATCTGGTGTTCCTATGTCAAACGTTTTAGTTATATTTCAGTATTCTATTCAACTCTATATTTGACAGATGTCTTCTTTTTTGTTAAACCATGAGGTTTATACTTTTGTTTCAACGTAGATTTGTTTAAGATTACCAAGAAATACTCTGTCTGACCTTGATTTATCCCGCTGCAGTAAAATGTTAACAGGTGAGAGCTATGACGTGCTGTGACAGGAATGTGATGTGTGATAGAGAAGGGGGTGAGAGAGATAAGTGGGTTGTCTGTCGGCTGAAAGAGAGAGAGAGATAGAGAGAGAGAGAGAGAGAGAGAGAGAGAGAGAGAGAGAGAGAGAGAGAGAGAGAGAGAGAGCAATACTCAACCACGAGGCATCAAAGCCAAAGGAACTGAGTAACATTAAGAAATGCTATAGGTGGAAGGAATGCAGTTTGGAAACCTACCAAAAACAATTAGGCAACAACAAATTCAATCCCTTTTAGACAATTTCCTGGGTAAAACGTTCCACTGTAATAGTGAAGGTGTAAACTTGGCAGTAGAAAATCTTAACAGTATATTTGACCTCTCAGCTTCCCTATCAAATCTAAAAATCTCAAATAGAAAACCGAAGAAAATTAACAATAATGACAAATGGTTTGATGAGGAATGCAAAAATCTAAGAAAGAAATTGAGAAACCTGTCCAACCAAAAACATAGAGACCCGGAAAACCTGAGTCTACGCCTTCACTATGGTGAATCACTAAAACAATACAGAAACACACTACGGAAAAAGAAGGAACAGCATGTCAGAAATCAGCTCAATGCAATTGAAGAATCCATAGACTCTAACCACTTCTGGGAAAATTGGAAAACACTAAACAAACAACAACACGAAGAATTATCTATCCAAAATGGAGATGTCTGGGTAAACCACTTCTCCAATCTTTTTGGTTCTATAACAAAGAACAAAGAGCAAAAACATATACATGATCAACTACAGATCTTAGAATCAACTATTAAAGACTACCAGAACCCACTGGATTCTCCAATTACATTGAATGAGTTACAGGACAAAATAAAACCCTCCAACCCAAAAAGGCCTGTGGTGTCGATGGTATCCTCAATGAAATGATCAAATATACAGACAACAAATTCCAACTGGCTATACTAAAACTCTTTAACATCATACTTAGCTCTGGCATCTTCCCCAATATTTGGAACCAAGGACTGATCACCCCAATCCACAAAAGTGGAGACAAATTTGACCCCAATAACTACCGTGGAATATGTGTCAACAGTAACCTTGGGAAAATCCTCTGCATTATTATTAACAGCAGACTCGTACATTTCCTCAATGAAAACAATGTACTGAGCAAATGTCAAATTGGCTTTTACCAAATTACCGTACAACAGACCATGTATTCACCCTGCACACCTTAATTGACAACCAAACAAACCAAAACAAAGGCAAAGTCTTCTCATGCTTTGTTGATTTCAAAAAGCCTTCGACTCAATTTGGCATGAGGGTCTGCTATACAAACTGATGGAAAGTGGTGTTGGGGGTAAAACATATGACATTATAAAATCCATGTACACAAACAACAAGTGTGCGGTTAAAATTGGCAAAAAACACATTTCTTCCCAAAAGGCTGTGGGGTGAGACAGGGATGCAGCTTAAGCCCCACCCTCTTCAACATATATATCAACGAACTGGCGCGGGCACTAGAAAAGTCTGCAGCACCCGGCCTCCCCCTGCTAGAATCCGAGAAGTCAAATGTCTGCTGTTTGCTGATGATCTGGTGCTTCTGTCACCAACCAAGGAGGGCCTACAGCAGCACCTAGATTACCTTATGCACAGATTCTGTCAGACCTGGGCCCTGACAGTAAATCTCAGTAAGACCAAAATAATGGTGTTCCAAAAAGGTCGAGTCACCAGGACCACAAATACAAATTCCATCTCGACACTGTTGCCCTAGAGCACACAAAAAACTATACATACCTTGGCCTAAACATCAGCGCCACAGGTAACTTCCACAAAGGTGTGAACGATCTGAGAGACAAGGCAAGAAGGGCATTCTATGCCATCAAAAGAAACATAAATTTCAACATACCAATTAGGATTTGGCTAAAAATACTTGAATCATTCATAGAGCCCATTGCCCTTTATGGTTGTGAGGTCTGGGGTCCGCTCACCAACCAAGACTTCACAAAATGGGACAAACACCAAATTGAGACTCTGCATTGCAGAATTCTGCAAAAATATCCTCCGTGTACAACGAAAAACACCAAATAATGCATGCAGAGCAGAATTAGGCCGATACCCACTAATTATCAAAATCCAGAAAAGAGCCATTAAATTCTACAACCACCTAAAAGGAAGCGATTCACAAACCTTCCATAACAAAGCCATCACAAACAGAGAGATGAACCTGGAGAAGAGTCCCCTAAGCAAACTGGTCCTGGGGCTCTGTTCACAAACACAAACACACCCTACAGAGCCCCAGGACAACAGCACAATTAGACCCAACCAAATCATGAGAAAACAAAAGATAATTACTTAACACATTGGAAAGAATTAACAAAAAACAGAGCAAACTAGAATGCTATTTGGCCCTACACAGAGAGTACACAGCGGCAGAATACCTGACCACTGTGACTGACCCAAAATTAAGGAAAGCTTTGACTATGTACAGACTCAGTGAGCATAGCCTTGCTATTGAGAAAGGCCACCGTAGGCAGACATGGCTCTCAAGAGAAGACAGGCTATGTGCTCACTGCCCACAAAATGAGGTGGAAACTGAGCTGCACTTCCTAACCTCCTGCCCAATGTATGACCATATTAGAGAGACATATTTCCCCCAGATCACACAGATCCACAAAGAATTCGAAAACATATCCAATTTTGAAAACTCCCATACCTACTGGGTGAAATTCCACAGTGTGCCATCACAGCAGCAAGATTTGTGACCTGTTGCCACGAGAAAAGGGCAACCAGTGAAGAACAAACACCATTGTAAATACAACCCATATTTATGCTTATTTATTTTATCTTGTGTCCTTTAATTATTTGTACATTGTGTATATATATATATATATATATATATATATGTATATATATATATATATATATATATATATATAATATGACATTTGTAATGTCTTTACTGTTTTGAAACTGTTGTATGTGTAATGTTTACTGTTAATTTTTGTTGTTTTCACTTTATATATTCACTTTGTATGTTGTCTACCTCACTTGCTTTGGCAATGTTAACACATGTTTCCCATGCCAATAAAGCCCTTGAATTGAATTGAATTGAATTGAATTGAGAGAGAGAGAGAGAGAGAGAGAGAGAGACATCTCAGATGACAGTTACTGATAGACTAACAGCATTGGACACTTTATGGAACACAAAACCTTCACCATCTCATCGTGGAATATCCAAGGCCTGAGGTCATCTGCCTTTGGCCTAAAGAGCAGGAACCTGGACTTCACCAAAGAAATCGGTAATACAGACATTGTCATCCTGCAAGAAACCTGGTATAGAGGAGATGGACCCACTGGTTGCCCTCTAGGTTACAGAGAGCTGGTAGTCCCATCCACCACACTACCAGGTGGGTGGTATAGAGGAGATGGACCCACTGGTTGTCCTCTAGGTTACAGAGAGCTGGTAGTCCCATCCACCACACTACCAGGTGGGTGGTATAGAGGAGATGGACCCACTGGTTACCCTCTAGGTTACAGAGAGCTGGTAGTCCCATCCACCACACTACCAGGTGGGTGGTATAGAGGAGACAGACCCACTGGTTACCCTCTAGGTTACAGAGAGCTGGTAGTCCCATCCACCACACTACCAGGTGGGTGGTATAGAGGAGACAGACCCACTGGTTGCCCTCTAGGTTACAGAGAGCTGGTAGTCCCATCCACCACACTACCAGGTGGGTGGTATAGAGGAGATGGACCCACTGGTTACCCTCTAGGTTACAGAGAGCTGGTAGTCCCATCCACCACACTACCAGGTATGGTGGTATAGAGGAGATGGACCCACTGGTTGCCCTCTAGGTTACAGAGAGCTGGTAGTCCCATCCACCACACTACCAGGTGGGTGGTATAGAGGAGATGGACCCACTGGTTGCCCTCTAGGTTACAGAGAGCTGGTAGTCCCATCTACCACACTACCAGGTGGGTGGTATAGAGGAGACAGACCCACTGGTTACCCTCTAGGTTACAGAGAGCTGGTAGTCCCATCCACCACACTACCAGGTGGGTGGTATAGAGGAGATGGAACCACTGGTTGCCCTCTATGTTACAGAGAGCTGGTAGACCCATCCACCACACTACCAGGTGGGTGGTATAGGAGATGGACCCACTGGTTGCCCTCTAGGTTACAGAGAGCTAGTAGTCCCATCCACCACACTACCAGGTGGATGGTATAGAGGAGATGGACCCACTGGTTGTCCTCTAGGTTACAGAGAGCTGGTAGTCCCATCCACCACACTACCAGGTGGGTGGTATAGAGGAGATGGACCCACTGGTTGCCCTCTAGGTTACAGAGAGCTGGTAGTCCCATCCACCACACTACCAGGTGGGTGGTATAGAGGAGATGGACCCACTGGTTGTCCTCTAGGTTACAGAGAGCTGGTAGTCCCATCTACCACACTACCAGGTGGGTGGTATAGAGGAGATGGACCCACTGGTTGCCCTCTAGGTTACAGAGAGCTGGTAGTCCCATCTACCACACTACCAGGTGGGTGGTATAGAGGAGATGGACCCACTGGTTGCCCTCTAGGTTACAGAGAGCTGGTAGTCCCATCCACCACACTACCAGGTGGGTGGTATAGAGGAGACAGACCCACTGGTTGTCCTCTAGGTTACAGAGAGCTGGTAGTCCCATCTACCACACTACCAGGTGGGTGGTATAGAGGAGACAGACCCACTGGTTGTCCTCTAGGTTACAGAGAGCTGGTAGTCCCATCTACCACACTACCAGGTGGGTGGTATAGAGGAGACAGACCCACTGGTTGTCCTCTAGGTTACAGAGAGCTGGTAGTCCCATCCACCACACTACCAGGTGTGAAACAGGAAGGGACTCAGGGGTTTGCTAATTTGGTATAGAGCAGACCTAACTCACTCTATTAAATTAATCAAAACAGGAACATTTTACATTTGGCTAGAAATTCAAAAGGAAATGATCTTAACAGAGTAAAATGTCCTCCTGTGTGCTACCTATATCCCCCCCACCAGAATCCCCATACTTTAATGAAGACAGCTTCTCCATCCTGGAGGGGGAAATCAATCATTTCCAGGCCCAGGGACATGTACTAGTCTGTGGCGACCTAAATGCCAGAACCAGACAAGAACCTGACACTCTCAGCACACAGGGGGACAAACACCTACCTGGAGGTGACAGCATTCCCTCCCACATATGCCCCCCTAGGCATAACTATGACAACCAACAAAAATGGGTCACAACTCCTGCAGCTCTGCAGCACGCTGGGTATGTACATAGTCAATAGGCTTCGAGGGGACTCCTATGGTAGGTACACCTACAGCTCTGTTTCATCCTGGGTATGTACATAGTGAAAGGAAGGCTTCGAGAGGACTCCTATGATAGGTACACCTATAGCTCATCTCTTGGCAGTAGTACTGTAGACTACTTTATCACTGACCTCAACCCAGAGTCTCTCAGAGCGTTCACAATCAGTCCACTGACACCCCTATCAGACCACAGTAAAATCACAATCTACTTAAACAGAGCACTAATCAACACACAAAACAGCAGTCTCAACGTCAACAGTGAAGAGGCGACTCCGGGATGCTGGCATTCTTGGCAGAGTTCCTCTGTCCAGTCTCAACGTCAACAGTGAAGAGGAGACTCTGGGATGCTGGCCTTCTCGGCAGAGACCTCTGTCCAGTCTCAACGTCAACAGTGAAGAGGAGACTCTGGGATGCTGGCATTCTTGGCAGAGTTCCTCTGTCCAGTCTCAACATCAACAGTGAAGAGGAGACTCTGGGATGCTGGCCTTCTCGGCAGAGTTCCTCTGTCCAGTCTCAACGTCAACAATGAAGAGGAGACTCTGGGATGCTGGCCTTCTAGGCAGAGTTCCTCTGTCCAGTCTCAACGTCAACAGTGAAGAGGAGACTCTGGGATGCTGGCATTCTTGGCAGAGTTCCTCTGTCCAGTCTCAACGTCAACAGTGAAGAGGAGACTCTGGGATGCTGGCCTTCTCGGCAGAGTTCCTCTGTCCAGTGTCAGTCTTTTCATTTTTATTGGCCGTCTGAGATATGGCTTTTTCAATGAAGAGGAGACTCTGGGACTGTTGACGTTGAGACTGGTGCTCTGTGGGTCTATATAAGTGAAGCCAGTTGAGACTTCTTCCTGTTTCTCAAACTGACACTTCTAATGGCTCAGATGGGGTTCCTATTCTGGTAGAGCCAGTCTCAACGTTCAACAGTGAAGAGGAGACTCAGTTTCTTGGATGCTGGGCCTTCATTTCTCAGAACAAGGCAGAGTTCCTCTGTCCAGTCTCAACCCACAAACACAGTGATACTCAAAGTCTAAAGGCCAGTTTTATTCCTTCTTTAATCAGGGATGCTGTTTCAGCAGCTTCAAAAGGGTCAGAGTTCCTCTTCCAGTCTCAACGTCAACAGTGAAGAGAACACCGGGATGCTGGCCTTCTAGGCAGAGTTCCTCTGTCCAGGAGAAATGAACTGGTTCTAAGGAAAGTTCCATCAGAAAACAACTCAACAAAACAGTGAAGTATGGGAGAGCTACCGGGATGCTGGCCAGAGCTCTAGGCATCAGAGCTACCTAAGTTCCTCAATCAGTCTCAACGTTCCCAATCAGAGCTGAAGATGGTTCCCAATCAGACTACCTAAGTATGGATCAGAGCTACCTTCTAGGCAGAGTTCCTAAGTATGGTTCCCAATCAGAGCTACCTAAGTATGGTTCCCAGAGCTACCAGTATGGTTCCCAATCAGAACAGTGAAATCAGAGCTACCTAAGTATGGTTCCCAATCAGAGCTACCTAAGTATGGTTCCCAATCAGAGCTACCTAAGTATGGTTCCCAATCGTATGGTTCCCAATCAGAGACAACGATAGACAGCTGTCCCTGATGCTACCCAATCAGAGCTAGTATGGTTCCCAATCAGAGCTACTATGGTTCCCAATCAGAGCTACCGTATGGTATGGTTCCCAATCAGAGCTACCTAAGTCTGGTTCCCAATCAGAGCTCTCAATGGTTCCCAATCAGAGCTGAAGATGGTTCCCAATCAGAGCTACCTAAGTATGGTTGCAATCAGAGCCTAAGTATGGTTCCCAATCAGAGCTATGGTTCAATCAGGCAGATGGTTCCCAATCAGAGCTACCAGTATGGTTCCCAACAATCAGACAGTGAAGACCTGGTATGGGAGACTACCAGGTTCCCAATCAGAGCTACCTAAGTATGGTTCCCAATCAGAGCTGACCTTCAGAGCTACCTAAGTATGGCAATCAGAGCTACCATGGTTCCCAATCAGAGCTACCAGTATGGTTCCCAATCAGAGAAAATGAAGTATGGTTCCCAATCAAAGTATGGTTCCCAAAGAGCTACCAGAGCTACCTAAGTATGGTTCCCAATCAGAGCTACAAGTATGGTTCCCAATCAGAGCTACCTAAGTATGGTTCCCAATCAGAAAACCCATGTGGTTCCCAATCAGAGCTACCTAAGTATGGTTCCCAATCAGAGCTACCTAAGTATGGTTCCCAATCAGAGCTACCTAAGTATGGTTCCCAATCAGAGCTACCTAGTATGGTTCCCAATCAGAGACAACGATGGATTCCCAATCAGAGCTACCTAAGTATGGTTCCCAA
>NW_026282769.1:65000-80110 GCF_023373465.1 Oncorhynchus keta
GGCCCAACACTCTAACCACTAGGCTACCTGCCCAACACTCTAACCACTAGGCTACCTGCCCAACATTCTAACCACTAGGATACTGGCCCAACACTCTAACCACTAGGAAACTGGCCCAACACTCTAACCACTAGGATACTGGCCCAACACTCTAAGCAGTAGGGTACTGGCACATCACTCTAACCACTAGGATACTGGCCCAACACTCTAACCACTAGGGTACTGGCCCAACACTCTAACCACTAGGAAACTGGCCCAACACTGTAACCAGTAGACTACTGACCCAACACTCTAACCAGTAGACTACTGGCCCAACACTCTAACCACTAGGATACTGACCCAACACTCTAACCACTAGGATACTGGCCCAACACTCTAACCACTAGGATACTGGCCCAACACTCTAACCAGTAGACTACTGGCCCAACACTCTAACCAGTAGGAAACTGGCCCAACACTGTAACCACTAGGATACTGACCCAACACTCTAACCAGTAGACTACTGGCCCAACACTCTAACCACTAGGATACTGACCCAACACTCTAACCAGTAGACTACTGGCACAACACTCTAACCAGTAGGCTACTGGCCCAACACTCTAACCAGTAGGATACTGACCCAACACTCTAACCACAAGGATACTGGCCCAACACTGTAACCACTAGGATACTGACCCAACACTCTAACCACTAGGATACTGGCCCAACACTCTAACCACTAGGATACTGGCCCAACACTCTAACCAGTAGACTACTGGCCCAACACTCTAACCACTAGGATACTGGCCCAACACTCTAACCAGTAGGATACTGACCCAACACTCTAACCAGTAGGCTACTGGCCCAACACTCTAACCACTAGGATACTGACCCAACACTCTAACCACTAGGATACTGGCCCAACACTCTAACCACTAGGATACTGGCCCAACACTCTAACCAGTAGGATACTGACCCAACACTCTAACCACTAGGATACTGGCACAACACTCTAACCAGTAGGATACTGACCCAACACTCTAACCAGTAGGATACTGACCCAACACTCTAACCACTAGGATACTGGCCCAACACTCTAACCAGTAGGATACTGACCCAACACTCTAACCAGTAGACTACTGGCCCAACACTCTAACCAGTAGACTACTGGCCCAACACTCTAACCACTAGGATACTGGCCCAACACTCTAACCAGTAGACTACTGGCCCAACACTCTAACCAGTAGGATACTGACCCAACACTCTAACCACTAGGATACTGACCCAACACTCTAACCAGTAGGATACTGGCCCAACACTCTAACCAGTAGACTACTGGCCCAACACTCTAACCAGTAGGATACTGACCCAACACTCTAACCAGTAGACTACTGGCCCAACACTCTAACCAGTAGGATACTGACCCAACACTCTAACCAGTAGGATACTGGCCCAACACTCTAACCACTAGGATACTGACCCAACACTCTAACCAGTAGACTACTGGATACTGACCCAACACTCTAACCAGTACTGGACTACAGGGCCCAACACTCTAACCAGTAGGATACTGGCCCTAACCAGTAGACTCTGGCCCAACACTCTAACCAGTAGGATACTGACCCAACACTCTAACCAGTAGACTACTGGCCCAACACTCTAACCACTAGGATACTGACCCAACACTGTAACCAGTAGACTACTGACCCAACACTCTAACCAGTAGACTACTGGCCCAACCTCAACAGTAGGATACTCTAACACTCTAACCAGTAGGATACTGACCCAACACTCTAACCAGTAGGATACTGGCCCAACACTCTAACCAGTAGACTACCTGCCGCCCCATTGGAGGTTTTGTCCCAGCCATTTCAAATACTAAATAGAAATGATTTGCAAAATGTGGGCTGTTGGGCTTTTTGTATTAAAAATATTTAAAGTTGTGAACTCTTTGGCTTATCTAAATCCTGGTGAGGACCTGGGCTGACATCTCTCTCTCTCTCTCTCTCTCCCAATCTCCCCCTCTCTTTCCCTCTCTTTTCCTCCCTCCCCATCTCCCTCCCTCCCTTCTCTACTGGACGATGGCATGATAAGTCTGGATGAGTCCCAGCTCTGTTATAAACAAAACTGCGGGACTTGACCTTGTTCAGCTGGACCTCGTCCAATTTGGCTTAACACCGTACGACTGGAGGACCAGGCCAGAAACCTCCGACAAACAGCTTGACCTGATTTGTCACTTTCCTCCTCTACCCCCTCCACCCCCACAACCCTCCACCCACCCCTCTACCCTCCTCCACCCCCACAACCCTCCACCCCCCTCCACAACCCTCCACCCCTCTACCCCTCCTCTACCCTCCTCTACCCCCCCTCCACAACCCTCCACCCCCTCTACCCCCTCCACCCCACAACCCTCTACCCCCCACAACCCTCCACCCCTCCACAACCCTCCACCCCCTCTACCCCTCCTCTACCCCCACAACCCTCCACCCTCCACCCCCTCACAACCCTCCACCCCCTCTACCCCCTCCACCCCCCACCCCCACAACCCTCTACCCCCCACAACCTCCACCCCCTCCACCCCCAACAACCCTCCACTCCCCCCTCCACCCCCCACCCCTCTACAACCCTCCACCCCTCTACAACCCTCCACCCCCTACAACCCTCCACCCCTCCACAACCCTCCCCTCTCCACACCACTCTTCCCTCCACACCACTGCCCCCTCCACACCACTCCTCCCCCTCCACACCACTCCTCCCCTCCACACCACTACTGCCCCCTCCACACCACTCTGCCCCCTCCACCCCTCCACACTACTCTGCCGCCCCTCCACATCACTCTGCCCTCCTCTCCCTCCACACCACTCTGCCCCCTCCACACCACTCTGCCCCCTCCACACCACTCTGCCCCCTCCACACCACTCTGCCCCCTCCACACCCCTCCAGCCCCCTCCACACCCCTCCAGCCCCCTCCACCCCACTCTGCCACCTCCACACCACCTGCCCCTCCACCCCTCCACACCACTCCACCCCCTCCACACCACTCCACCCCTCCACACCACTCTGCCCCCTCCTCCCCCTCCTCCCCTCCACACCACCCTGCCCTCCACACCACTCTGTCCCCTCCACACTACTCCACCCCTCCACACATTTACATTTACATTTACATTTAAGTCCACCCTTAGCAGACGCTCTTATCCAGAGCTCACAACCCTTACAAATTGGTGCATTCACCTTATGACATCCAGTGGAACAGTCACTTTACAATAGTGCATCTAAATCTTAAAAGGGGGGTGAGAAGGATTACTTATCCTATCCTAGGTATTCCTTAAAGAGGTGGGGTTTCAGGTTCACCACTCTGCCCCCTCCACACCCATCCACACCACCTCCTCCACACCACTCTGCCCCTCCACACCACTCTGCCCTCCACACCACTCTGCCCCCTCCACACCACTCTGCCCCCTCCACCCCTCCACACCCATCCACCCCTCCACACCACTCTGCCCCCTCCACACCACTCTGCCCCCTCCACACCACTCTGCCCCCTCCACCCCTCCACACCCATCCACCCCCTCCACACCACTCTGCCTCTTTCCACACCACTCTGCCCCCTCCACCCTCCACACCACTCTGCCCCTCCACACCACTCTGCCCCTCCACACCACTCTGCCCCCCTCCACACCACTCTGCCCCCTCCACACCACTCTGCCCCTCCACACCACTCTGTCCCCTCCACACCACTCTGCCCCTCCACACCACTCTGCCCCTCCACCCCTCCACACCCATCCACCCCTCCACACCACTCTGCCCCCTCCACACCACTCTGCCCCCTCCACCCCCTCCACACCACTCTGTCCCCCTCCACACTACTCTGCCCCCTCCACACCACTCTGCCCCTCCACCCCTCCACACCCATCCACCCCCTCCACACCACTCTGCCCTCCACCCCCTCCACACCACTCTGTCCCCTCCACACCACTCTGCCCCCTCCACACCACTCTGCCCCTCCACACCACTCTGCCCCCTCCACACCACTCTCCCCCTCCACACCCCTCCCACCCATCTGCCCCCTCCCCCCTCCACACCCATCCACCCCTCCACACCACTCTTCCCCTCCACACCCATCCACCCCCTCCACACCACTCTTCCCTCCACACCCATCCACCCCCTCCACACCACTCTGCCCTCCAAACCACTCTGCCCCCTCCACCCCTCCACACCCATCCACCCTCCACACCACTCTTCCCCTCCACACCCATCCACCCTCCACACCACTCTTCCCCTCCACACCCATCCACATCACACCCTCCACACCACTCTGCCCCCTCCACACCCCTCCCCCTCCAAACCACTCTGCCCCCTCCACCCCCTCCACACCACTCTTCCCCCTCCACACCCATCCACCCCCTCCACACCACTCTTCCCCTCCACACCATCTGCCACCTCCACACCCATCCACCCCTCCACACCCATCCACCCCTCCACACCACCCTCCCCCCTCCAAACCACCCTCCCCCCTCCACCCTCCACACCACTCTTCCCTCCACACCCATCCACCCTCCACACCACTCTTCCCTCCACACCCATCCACCCTCCACACCCATCCACCCCTCCACACCCATCCACCCCCTCCACACCACTCTTCCCCCTCCCCCCTCCAAACCACTCTTCCCCCTCCACACCACTCTGCCCCCTCCACACCACTCTGTCCTCCCCCTCCACACCCTCCACCCCCTCCACACCACTCTTCCCCTCCACACCCATCCACCCTCCACACCACTCTTCCCCTCCCACCCCCTCCACACCACCCTCCACACCACTCTTCCCCCTCCTCCACACCCCCCTCCACACCCATCTTCCCCCTCCCACCACTCTTCCCTCCACACCACTCCTCCCCCTCCACACCACCCTCCCCCCACACCACTTCTCCACACCACCCTCCCCCTCCACACCACTCTCCCCCTCCACACCCCTCCAGCCCCCTCCACACCATCCCCCTCCACCACTCTTCCCTCCACACCCCTCCACCCCCTCCACACCTGCCCTCTTCCCTCCACCCCTCCACACCACTCTTCCCTCCACCCCTCCACACCACTCTTCCACACCCCTCCTCCCCCTCCACACCACTCTTCCTCCACACCACTCTTCCTCCACCCCTCCACACCACTCTGCCCCTCCACACCCCTCCAGCCCCCTCCACACCACTCTTCCCCTCCACACTCTTCCCCTCCAGCCCCCTCCACACCACTCTGCCCCTCCACACCCCTCCCCCTCCACACCACTCCAGCCCCCTCCACACCACTCTTCCCCTCCACACCCCTCCAGCCCCTCCACACCACCCTGCCCCCTCCACACCACTCTGCCCCCTCCATTCTCCACCCCTCCACTCCCCTCTCCACCACTCTGCCCCCTCCACACCCCTCCAGCCCCTCCACACCACTCTGCCCCCTCCACATTCTCCAGCCCCCTCCACACCACTCTCAAACACAGATTTTTCCTGCCCCCGCCCTCCACACCACTCTGCCCCTCCACACCCTCCAGCCCCCTCCACACCACTCTGTCCCCTCCACACATTCCACACCCCTCCAGCCCTCCACACCACTCTTCCCCCTCCACCCCCTCCACACCCTCCAACCACTAGATTTTTCCCACCCCCTCCATTATCTCCCCCTCCATCCAAACCCCTCCAGCCCCCTCTGCCCCCTCCACACCACTCTTGTCCCCTCCACACCACTCTGCCCCCTCCACACCCTCCAGCCCCCTCCACACCACTCTGCCCCCTCCACACCCCCTCCACCCCCCTCCACACCCTCCAGCCCCTCCACACCACTCTTCCCCTCCACCCCCTCCACACCCCTCCAGCCCCCTCCACACCACTCTTCCCCTCCATCCCCTCCACCTCCACACCCCTCCAGCCCCCTCCACACCACTTCTCCACCCCCTCCACACCACTCTGCCCCCTCCACACCACTCTTCCCCTCCAACCCTCCAACACTAAATAGATTTTTCCTGGATTATCTTCCATAAAACCCCTCTGCATTAATACATATATCCACCTCTGACCCAGTCTGCTGCATGACAACATGCAGGGTTCTGTTATAGGTCCTGTCTCTATGTCTCTACAGAGATGCAGTACTATAGTGGTACTATAGATGTACTATATCCACCTCTGAGTCTGCTGCATGACAACATGCAGGGTTCTGTTATAGGTCCTGTCTCTATGTCTCTACAGAGATGCAGTACTATAGTGGTACTATAGATGCTATAGATGTACTATATCCACCTCTGACCCAGTCTGCTGCATGACAACATGCAGGGTTCTGTTATAGGTCCTGTCTCTATGTCTCTACAGAGATGCAGTACTATAGTGGTACTATAGATGTACTATAGATGCAGTACTATATCCACCTCTGACCCAGTCTGCTGCATGACAACATGCAGGGTTCTGTTATAGGTCCTGTCTCTATGTCTCTACAGAGATGCAGTACTATAGTGGTACTATAGATGTACTATAGATGCAGTACTATATCCACCTCTGACCCAGTCTGCTGCATTACAACATGCAGGGTTCTGTTATAGGTCCTGTCTCTATGTCTCTACAGAGATGCAGTACTATAGTGGTACTATAGATGTACTATAGATGTACTATAGATGTACTATAGATGCAGATCTATAGATGCAGTACTATAGATGCAGATCTATAGATGCAGTACTATAGATGTACTATAGATGCAGTACTATAGATGCAGTACTATAGATGCAGTACTATAGATATACTATAGATGTAGTACTATAGATGCAGTAAAATAGATGCAGTACTATAGATGCAGTACTATAGATGCAGTACTATAGATGCAGTACTATAGATGCAGTAACATAGATGCAGTATTATAGATGCAGTATTATAGATGCAGTACTATAGATGCAGTACTATAGATGCAGTACTATAGATGCAGTACTATAGATGCAGTACGATAGATGCAGTACTATAGATGCAGTAACATAGATGCAGTATTATAGACAGACTGAGGGAAACAGTATTAGAATAATTTAGCAGAGATTCACTATAACATGTCCACTTTAACATGTCCACTTTAACATGTCCACATGTACATGTCCACTTTATGTCCACTTTAACATGTCCACTTTAACATGTCCACTTTAACATGTCCACTTTAACATGTCCACATGTTCATGTCCACTTTAACATGTCCACTTTAACATGTCCACATGTACATGTCCATTTTAACATGTCCACTTTAACATGTCCACTTTAACATGTCCACATGTACATGTCCACTTTAACATGTCCACTTTAACATGTCCACTTTAACATGTCCACTTTAACATGTCCACATTTACATGTCCACTTTAACATGTCCACTTTAACATGTCCACTTTAACATGTCCACATTTACATGTCCACTTTAACATGTCCACTTTAACATGTCCACTTTAACATGTCCACTTTAACATGTCCACATGTACATGTCCACTTTAACATGTCCACTTTAACATGTCCACTTTAACATGTCCACTTTAACATGTCCACATGTACATGTCCACTTTAACATGTCCACTTTAACATGTCCACATGTACATGTCCACTTTAACATGTCCACTTTAACATGTCCACATGTACATGTCCACTTTAACATGTCCACTTTAACATGTCCACATGTACATGTCCACTTTAACATGTCCACTTTAACATGTCCACTTTAACATGTCCACTTTAACATGTCCACTTTAACATGTCCACTTTAACATGTCCACTTTAACATGTCCACCTTTAACATTCCTGACATTTAATCCGAGTAAAAATTCCCTATTTTAGGTCAGTTAGGATCACCACTTCTGAAATGTCAGAATAATAGTAGAGAGCATGATTTATTTCAGCTTTTATTTCTTTCATCACATTCCCAGTGGGTCTGACGTTTACATACACTCAATTATTATTTAGTAGCATTGTCTTTAAATTGTTTAACTTGGGTCAAACGTTTTGGGTAGCCTTCCACAAGCTTCCCACAAGTTGGGTGAGTTTTGGCCCATCCCTCCTGACAGAGCTGGTGTAACTGAGTCAGGTTTGTAGGCCTCCTGACAGAGCTGGTGTAACTGAGTCAGGTTTGTAGGCCTCCTGACAGAGCTGGTGTAACTGGAGTCAGGTTTGTAGGCCTCCTGACCAGAGCTGGTGTAACTGAGTCAGGTTTGTAGGCCTCCTGACCAGAGCTGGTGTAACTGAGTCAGGTTTGTAGGCCTCCTGACAGAGCTGGTGTAACTGAGTCAGGTTTGTAGGCCTCCTGACAGAGCTGGTGTAACTGAGTCTGGTTTGTAGGCCTCCTGACCAGAGCTGGTGTAACTGAGTCAGGTTTGTAGGCCTCCTGACCAGAGCTGGTGTAACTGAGTCAGGTTTGTAGGCCTCCTGACCAGAGCTGATGTAACTGAGTCAGGTTTGTAGACCTCCTGACAGAGCTGGTGTAACTGAGTCAGGTGTGTAGGCCTCCTGACCAGAGCTGGTGTAACTGAGTCAGGTTTGTAGGCCTCCTGACAGAGCTGGTATAACTGAGTCAGGTTTGTAGGCCTCCTGACAGAGCTGGTGTAACTGAGTCAGGTTTGTAGGCCTCCTGACCAGAGCTGTGTAACTGAGTCAGGTTTGTAGGCCTCCTGACCAGAGCTGGTGTAACTGAGTCAGGTTTGTAGGCCTCCTGGCAGAGCTGGTGTAACTGAGTCAGGTTTGTAGGCCTCCTGACAGAGCTGGTGTAACTGAGTCAGGTTTGTAGGCCTCCTGACCAGAGCTGGTTAACTGAGTCAGGTTTGTAAGGCCTCCTGACAGAGCTGGTGTAACTGAGTCAGGTTTGTAGGCCTCCTGACCAGAGCTGGTGTAACTGAGTCAGGTTTGTAGGCCTCCTGGCAGAGCTGGTGTAACTGAGTCAGGTTTGTAGGCCTCCTGACAGAGCTGGTGTAACTGAGTCAGGTTTGTAGGCCTCCTGACCAGAGCTGGTGTAACTGAGTCAGGTTTGTAAGGCCTCCTGACAGAGCTGGTATAACTGAGTCAGGTTTGTGGGCCTCCTGACAGAGCTGGTGTAACTGAGTCAGGTTTGTAGGCCTCCTGACAGAGCTGGTGTAACTGAGTCAGGTTTATAGGCCTCCTGACAGAGCTGGTGTAACTGAGTCAGGTTTGTAGGCCTCCTGACAGAGCTGGTGTAACTGAGTCAGGTTTGTAGGCCTCCTGACAGAGCTGGTGTAACTGAGTCAGGTTTGTGGGCCTCCTGACCAGAGCTGGTGTAACTGAGTCAGGTTTGTAGGCCTCCTGACCAGAGCTGGTGTAACTGAGTCAGGTTTGTAGGCCTCCTGACCAGAGCTGGTGTAACTGAGTCAGGTTTGTAGGCCTCCTGACCAGAGCTGGTGTAACTGAGTCAGTTTTGTAGGCCTCCTGACAGAGCTGGTGTAACTGAGTCAGGTTTGTAGGCCTCCTGACCAGAGCTGCTGTAACTGAGTCAGGTTTGTAGGCCTCCTGACAGAGCTGGTGTAACTGAGTCAGGTTTGTAGGCCTCCTGACCAGAGCTGGTGTAACTGAGTCAGGTTTGTAGGCCTCCTGACCAGAGCTGCTGTAACTGAGTCAGGTTTGTAGGCCTCCTGACAGAGCTGGTGTAACTGAGTCAGGTTTGTAGGCCTCCTGACCAGAGCTGGTGTAACTGGAGTCAGGTTTGTAGGCCTCTGACCAGAGCTGGTGTAACTGAGTCAGGTTTGTAGGCCTCCTGACCAGAGCTGGTGTAACTGAGTCAGTTTTGTAGGCCTCCTGACCAGAGCTGCTGTAACTGAGTCAGGTTTGTAGGCCTCCTGACCAGAGCTGCTGTAACTGAGTCAGGTTTGTAGGCCTCCTGACCAGAGCTGGTGTAACTGAGTCAGGTTTGTAGGCCTCTTTGCTCACACATGCTTTTTCAGATCTGCCCACCTCCAATTGACTCAATGATGTCAATTAGCCTATCAGAAGCTTCTAAAGCCATGTCATCATTTACTGTAATTTTCCAAGCTGTTTAAAGGCCAAAACTATAGTTTGTTAACAAGACATTTGTGGAGTGGAATTGGAATTGACACTGGAATTATGATACAGTGAATTATAAGTGAAATAATCTTTGTTGGAAAAATGACTTGTGTCATGCACAAAGTAGATGTCCTAACCGACTTGCCAAAACCAAAGTTTGTTTAACAAGAAATGTGTGTATTGGTTGAAAAACTAGTTTTAATGACTCCAACCTAAGTGTATGTAAACTTCTGACTACAACTGTATACACAGATCTAGTTTTTATGTTCACTATTTTCTACATTGTAGAATAATAGTGAAGACATCAAAACTAGCAAATAAAACATATGGAATCATGTAGTAACCAAAAAAGTGTTCAACAAATCAAAATATATTTTGTTTGAGATTCTTCAAAGTAGTCACCCTTTGCCTTGATGACAGCTTTGCAAACTGAGTGCTTCCACTCAGACCGTCTTCAAGAAGAGCCCAAATTATTCAGCTCCTCTCCTCTGCAAAAAAGCTGTGTCTGTTCTGTGTCTTCATCAGTACATCCGAATACATCAAGTCACTCTGAAAGCTGTTAGAACTAGCAAAGTAGTGCACCGTGTAGGGAATAGGGTGCCTTTGATTTCAGGCCAAAGATGGAGTCGTTGATCAGTGAACTGAGAGACAGAAGATGAGAGCATAATCCTATTCTTTATCTGTGTCCTGGAGTGTCCCAGGGCCTTAACAGGAGGTGTCCTGATTATCCACATCAAATATCGCCCCAGGACCTGAGAAACTGTCAGTGGATACCAGTGTGGTCTGAAATGAACTGCTACTGATTCAGTGCTTCTCTGCAGAACTGCTACATCCCCAAGATACACAGATACACAGACCAGAGACACATACCGATAGGCCTGCGAGACCAGAGACACATACCGATAGGCCTGCGAGACCAGAGACACATACCGATAGGCCTGTGAGACCAGAGACACATACCGATAGGCCTGTGAGACCAGAGACACATACCGATAGGCCTGCGAGACCAGAGACACATACCGATAGGCCTGCGAGACCAGAGACACATACCGATAGGCCTGTGAGACCAGAGACACATACCGATAGGCCTGCGAGACCAGAGACACATACCGATAGGCCTGCGAGACCAGAGACACATACCGATAGGCCTGCTAGACCAGACACATACCGATAGGCCTGCGAGACCAGAGACACACCGATAGGCCTGCGAGACCAGAGAGACGACCGATAGGCCTCCAGACCAGACACATACCAATAGGCCTGCACTCTTAGAACAAAAGTGCTATCTACAACCTAAAAGGTTGCTTCGGCTGTCCCCATAGGAGAAGGTTTGAAGAACCCTTTTTGATTCCAGGAAGAACCCTTTCGGGTTCAATGTAGAACCCTTCCCACAGAGGGCTGTACAAACCCAAAATAGTTCTACCTGGAACTCAAAGGGGTTCTCCTATGGCACAGTTGGAGAACACTTTGGAACTCTTTTTTTCTAAGAGTGTAGCTACCCAGGACCCAGAGATAGTTAGAGGTCCGGTGGTCCAGGTTGGAGACCGGTGGTCCAGGCTGGTGGTCCAGGCTGGAGGCCCGGTGGTCCAGGTTGGAGGCCCGGTGGTCCAGGTTGAGACCCGTGGTCCAGGTTGGAGGTCCAGGTAGGAGGCCCGGTGGTCCAGGCTGGAGTGCCCGGTGGTCCAGGTTGGAGGCCCGGTGGTCCAGGTTGGAGGCCCGGGTGGTCCAGGGGTCCAGGCGTGGTCCAGGTCAGAGGCCCGGTGGCCCGGAGGCCCGGTGGTCCAGGTCGGAGGCCCGGTGGTCCAGGTTGGAGGCCCGGTGGTCCAGGTTGGCGTGGTCCAGGTTGGTGGTCCCAGGGGTGGAGGCCCGGTGGTCCAGGTCGGAGGCCCGGTGGTCCAGGTTGGAGGCCCGGTGGTCCAGGTTGGAGGCCCGGTGGTCCAGGTTGGAGACCCAGTGGTCCAGGTTGGTGGTCCAGGCTGGAGGGTGGTCCAGGCTGGAGACCTGGAGGTCCAGGTAGGAGGCCCGGTGGTCCAGGTTGGAGGCCCGGTGGTCCAGGTTGGAGACCCGGTGGTCCAGGTTGGAGGCCCAGTGTGGTCCAGGTTGGAGACCCGGTGGTCCAGGTTGGAGACCCGGTGGTCCAGGCTGGAGCCCGGTGTCCAGGTTGGTGGTCCAGGTTGGAGGTGGTCCAGGCTGGAGGCCCGGTGGTCCAGGTTGGAGACCCGGGGTGGAGACCGGGGTGGTCCAGGTTGGAGGCCCCGGTGGTCCAGGGGCTGGAGGCCCGGTGGTCCAGGTTGGAGACCCGGTGGTCCAGGGAGGCCCGGTGGTCCAGGGGTTGGAGGCCCGGTGGTCCAGGCTGGAGGCCCGGTGGTCCAGGTTGGAGACCTGGTGGCCCAGGCTGAGGCCCCTGGTCCAGGTTGAGACCCGGTGGTCCAGGCTGGAGACCGGTGGTCCAGGGCTGGAGGTCCAGGTCAGAGACCGGGTGGTCCAGGGGGTTGAGACCCGGTGGTCCAGGTTGGAGACCGGGGTGGTCCAGGTTGGAGGCCCGGTGGTCCAGGTTGGAGGCCCGGTGGTCCAGGCTGGAGACCCGGTGGTCCAGGTTGGAGACCCGGTGGTCCAGGTTGGAGGCCCGGTGGTCCAGGCTGGAGACCCGTGGTCCAGGTTGGAGACCCGGTGGTCCAGGTTGGAGGCCCGGTGGTCCAGGGTTGGAGACCCGGTGGTCCAGGGTTGGAGGTCTGGTGGCCCAGGTTGGAGGTCCGGTGGTCCAGGTTGGAGACCCGGGTGGTCCAGGTTGGAGGTCCGGTGGCCCAGGTTGGAGGACCGGTGGTCCAGGTTGGAGGTCCGTGGCCCAGGTTGGAGGCCCGCTTGTCCAGGTTGAGACCCGGTGGTCCAGGCTGGAGGCCCGGGGTGGTCCAGGTTGGAGGCCCGGTGGTCCAGGCTGGAGGCCCGGTGGTCCAGGTTGGAGACCCGGTGGTTCAGGTTGGAGGCCTGGGTGGTCCAGGTTGGAGGCCCGGTGGTTCAGGTTGAGGCCTGGGTGGTCCAGGTTGGATGTCCAGGTTGGTGGTCCAGGTTGGAGGCCCGGTGGTCCAGGTTGGCGGCCCGGTGGTTCAGGTTGGAGGCCCAGTGGTCCAGGTTGGAGGTCCAGGTTGGAGGCCCGGTGGTTCAGGTTGGAGGCCTGGTGGTCCAGGTTGAAGACCCGGTGGTTCAGGTTGGAGGCCCGGTGGTTCAGGTTGGAGGCCCAGTGGTCCAGGCTGGGAGGTCCAGGCTGGAGGCCCGGTGGTCCAGGTTGGATGTCCAGGTTGGAGGCCCGGTGGTCCAGGTTGGAGGCCCGGTGGTCCAGGTTGGAGGCCCGGTGGTCCAGGTTGGAGGCCCAGTGGTCCAGGTTGGAGGTCCAGGTTGGAGGCCCGGTGGTTCAGGTTGGAGACCGGAGGTCCAGGTTGGTGGTCCAGGGTTGGAGGCCTGGTGGTCCAGGGTTGGTGGTCCAGGTTGGAGGTCCAGGTTGGAGCCCGGTGGTCCAGGTTGGAGGCCCGGTGGTCCAGGCTGGAGGCCCGGTGGTCTCAGGTTGGAGGCCCAGTGGTCCAGGTTGGAGGCCATGTGGAGCGGGCCTAGAGTGATGAGCGACGTTTGTCAAACCACAGAGAGGTGTTTATCAGACCAGAGACAGTCAGGTGTTCATCAGACCAGAGACAGTCAGGTGTTTATCAGACCAGGAGACAGTTAGGTGGAGCCAGGAAGACAGTCAGACCATGAGACAGTCAGGTGTTTATCAGACCAGGAGACAGTCCATCTGGAGATGTTTATCAGGTGTTTAGACCAGGAGACAGTGTTTCCATCTGGAGGTGTTTATCAGACCAGAGACAGTCAGGTGTTTTATCCAGACCAGGAGACAGCTCAGGTGTTTATCAGACCAGGAGACAGACAGGTGTTTATCAGACCAGGAGACAGACAGGTGTTTCTCAGACCCAGGAGACAGTCAGGTGTTTATCAGACCAGGAGACAGTCCATCTGGAGGTGTTTATCAGACCAGAGACAGTCAGGTGTTTATCGAACCATGAGACAGTCAGGTGTTTATCGAACCAGGAGACAGTCCATCTGGAGATGTTTATCAGACCATGAGACAGTCAGGTGTTTATCAGACCAGGAGACAGTCAGGCGTTTATCAGACCAGGAGACAGTCAGGTGTTTATCAGACCAGGAGACAGTCCATCTGAGACAGTCAGGCGTTTATCAGACCAGGAGACAGTCCATCTGTCAGGTGTTTATCAGACCAGGAGACAGTCAGGTGTTTATCAGGAACCAGAGACGGTCAGTTGTTTATCGAACCAGGAGACAGTCCATCTGTGGTTTATCAGACCAGGAGACAGTCAGGTGTTTATCATACCAGAGACAGTCAGGTGTTTATCAATGTATGAGACCAGAGACAGTCAGGTGTTTATCAGACCAGGAGACAGTCAGGCGTTTATCAGACCAGGAGACAGTCAGGCGTTTATCGACCAGGAGACAGTCAGGTGTTTATCAGACCAGGAGACAGTCAGGTGTTTATCAGACCAGGAGACAGTCAGGCGTTTATCAGACCAGGAGACAGTCAGGTGTTTATCAGACCAGGAGACAGTCCATCTGAGGTGTTTATCAGACCAGGAGACAGTCAGGTGTTTATCAGACCAGGAGACAGTCAGGTGTTTATCAGACCAGGGAGACAGTCCATCTGAGATGTTTATCAGACCATGGGAACAGTCAGGTGTTTATCAGACCAGGAGACAGTCAGGCGTTTATCAGACCACCCGGAGACAGTCAGGTGTTTATCAGACCAGGAGACAGTCCCATCTGAGGTGTTTATCAGACCAGGAGACAGTCCATCACCAGAGGCAGTGTTTATCAGACCAGGAGACAGTCAGGTGTTTATCAGACCAGGAGACAGTCAGTTGTTTATCAGACCAGGAGACAGTCAGGTGTTTATCAGACCAGGAGACAGTCAGGTGTTTATCATACCAGAGACAGTCAGGTGTTTATCAGACCAGAGACAGTCAGGGTATTTATCAGACCAGTGAGACAGTCAGGTGTTTATCAGACCAGGAGACAGTCAGGCGTTTAT
>NW_026282770.1:0-4050 GCF_023373465.1 Oncorhynchus keta
TAAACTACAGAGATACAGAGCTGTGATGTCAGGCAGTCCCAAACTACAGAGATACAGAGCTGTGATGTGAGACGGTCCTAAACTACAGAGATACAGCGCTGTGATGTAGGACAGTCTTAAACTACAGAGATACAGAGCTGTGATGTAGGACAGTCCTAAACTACAGAGATACAGAGCTGTGATGTAGGACAGTCCTAAACTACAGAGATACAGAGCTGTGATGTAGGACAGTCCTAAACTACAGAGATACAGAGCTGTGATGTAGGACAGTCCTAAACTACAGAGATACAGAGCTGTGATGTAGGACAGTCCTAAACTACAGAGATACAGAGCTGTGATGTAGGACAGTCCTAAACTACAGAGATACAGAGCTGTGATGTAGAGCAGTCCTAAACTACAGAGATACAGAGCTGTGATGTAGGACAGTCCTAAACTACAGAGATACAGAGCTGTGATGTAGGACAGTCTTAAACTACAGAGATACAGAGCTGTGATGTAGGACAGTCTTAAACTACAGAGATACAGAGCTGTGATGTCAGGCAGTCCTAAACTACAGAGATACAGAGCTGTGATGTAGAGACAGTCCTAAACTACAGAGATACAGAGCTGTGATGTAGGACAGTCTTAAACTACAGAGATACAGAGCTGTGATGTAGGACAGTCTTAAACTACAGAGATACAGAGCTGTGATGTAGGACAGTCCTAAACTGCAGAGATACAGCGCTGTGATGTAGGACAGTCCTAAACTACAGAGATACAGCGCTGTGATGTAGGACAGTCCTAAACTACAGAGATACAGAGCTGTGACGTAGGACAGTCTTAAACTACAGAGATACAGAGCTGTGATGTAGGACAGTCCTAAACTACAGAGATACAGAGCTGTGATGTAGAGCAGTCCTAAACTACAGAGATACAGAGCTGTGATGTAGAGCAGTCCTAAACTACAGAGATACAGAGCTGTGATGTAGGACAGTCCTAAACTACAGAGATACAGAGCTGTGATGTAGGACAGTCTTAAACTACAGAGATACAGAGCTGTGATGTCAGGCGGTCCTAAACTACAGAGATACAGAGCTGTGATGTAGGACAGTCCTAAACTACAGAGATACAGCGCTGTGATGTAGGACAGTCTTAAACTACAGAGATACAGAGCTGTGATGTAGGACAGTCTTAAACTACAGAGATACAGAGCTGTGATGTAGGACAGTCCTAAACTACAGAGATACAGAGCTGTGATGTAGGACAGTCTTAAACTACAGAGATACAGAGCTGTGATGTAGGACAGTCCTAAACTACAGAGATACAGAGCTGTGATGTAGGACAGTCTTAAACTACAGAGATACAGAGCTGTGATGTAGGACAGTCCTAAACTACAGAGATACAGAGCTGTGATGTAGGACAGTCTTAAACTACAGAGATACAGAGCTGTGATGTAGGACAGTCCAAAACTACAGAGATACAGAGCTGTGATGTAGAGACAGTCCTAAACTACAGAGATACAGAGCTGTGATGTAGGACAGTCCTAAACTACAGAGATACAGAGCTGTGATGTAGGACAGTCCTAAACTACAGAGATACAGAGCTGTGATGTAGAGCAGTCCTAAACTACAGAGATACAGAGCTGTGATGTAGGACAGTCCTAAACTACAGAGATACAGAGCTGTGATGTAGGACAGTCTTAAACTACAGAGATACAGAGCTGTGATGTAGGACAGTCTTAAACTACAGAGATACAGAGCTGTGATGTAGGACAGTCTTAAACTACAGAGATACAGAGCTGTGATGTAGAGCAGTCCTAAACTACAGAGATACAGAGCTGTGATGTAGGACAGTCCTAAACTACAGAGATACAGAGCTGTGATGTAGGACAGTCTTAAACTACAGAGATACAGAGCTGTGATGTAGGACAGTCCTAAACTACAGAGATACAGAGCTGTGATGTAGGACAGTCCTAAACTACAGAGATACAGAGCTGTGATGTAGGACAGTCCTAAACTACAGAGATACAGAGCTGTGATGTAGGACAGTCCTAAACTACAGAGATACAGAGCTGTGATGTAGGACAGTCCTAAACTACAGAGATACAGAGCTGTGATGTAGGACAGTCCTAAACTACAGAGATACAGAGCTGTGATGTAGGACAGTCCTAAACTACAGAGATACAGAGCTGTGATGTAGGACAGTCCTAAACTACAGAGATACAGAGCTGTGATGTAGGACAGTCTTAAACTACAGAGATACAGAGCTGTGATGTAGGACAGTCCTAAACTACAGAGATACAGCGCTGTGATGTAGGACAGTCCTAAACTACAGAGATACAGAGCTGTGATGTAGGACAGTCCTAAACTACATAGATACAGAGCTGTGATGTAGAGCAGTCCTAAACTACAGAGATACAGAGCTGTGATGTAGGACAGTCTTAAACTACAGAGATACAGAGCTGTGATGTAGGACAGTCTTAAACTACAGAGATACAGAGCTGTGATGTAGGACAGTCCTAAACTACAGAGATACAGAGCTGTGATGTAGAGCAGTCCTAAACTACAGAGATACAGAGCTGTGATGTAGGACAGTCCTAAACTACAGAGATACAGAGCTGTGATGTAGGACAGTCCTAAACTACAGAGATACAGAGCTGTGATGTAGGACAGTCCTAAACTACAGAGATACAGAGCTGTGATGTAGGACAGTCCTAAACTACAGAGATACAGAGCTGTGATGTAGAGCAGTCCTAAACTACAGAGATACAGCGCTGTGATGTAGGACAGTCTTAAACTACAGAGATACAGAGCTGTGATGTAGGACAGTCTTAAACTACAGAGATACAGAGCTGTGATGTAGGACAGTCCTAAACTACAGAGATACAGAGCTGTGATGTAGAGACAGTCCTAAACTACAGAGATACAGAGCTGTGATGTAGGACAGTCTTAAACTACAGAGATACATAGCTGTGATGTAGGACAGTCCTAAACTACAGAGATACAGAGCTGTGATGTAGGACAGTCCTAAACTACAGAGATACAGAGCTGTGATGTAGGACAGTCCTAAACTACAGAGATACAGAGCTGTGATGTAGGACAGTCCTAAACTACAGAGATACAGCGCTGTGATGTAGGACAGTCCTAAACTGCAGAGATACAGCGCTGTGATGTAGGACAGTCCTAAACTACAGAGATACAGAGCTGTGATGTAGGACAGTCCTAAACTACAGAGATACAGAGCTGTGATGTAGGACAGTCCTAAACTACAGAGATACAGAGCTGTGATGTAGGACAGTCTTAAACTACAGAGATACAGAGCTGTGATGTAGGACAGTCCTAAACTACAGAGATACAGAGCTGTGATGTAGGACAGTCCTAAACCACAGAGATACAGAGCTGTGATGTAGGACAGTCCTAAACTACAGAGATACAGAGCTGTGATGTAGGACAGTCCTAAACTACAGAGATACAGCGCTGTGATGTAGGACAGTCCTAAACTGCAGAGATACAGCGCTGTGATGTAGGACAGTCCTAAACTAAAGAGATACAGAGCTGTGATGTAGGACCGTCCTAAACTACAGAGATACAGAGCTGTGATGTAGGACAGTCCTAAACTACAGAGATACAGAGCTGTGATGTAGGACAGTCTTAAACTACAGAGATACAGAGCTGTGATGTAGGACAGTCCTAAACTACAGAGATACAGAGCTGTGATGTAGGACAGTCCTAAACCACAGAGATACAGAGCTGTGATGTAGGACAGTCCTAAACTACAGAGATACAGAGCTGTGATGTAGGACAGTCCTAAACTACAGAGATACAGAGCTGTGATATAGGACAGTCATAAACTACAGAGATACAGAGCTGTGATATAGGACAGTCATAAACTACAGAGATACAGAGCTGTGATGTAGGACCGTCCTAAACTACAGAGATACAGAGCTGTGATGTAGGACAGTCCTAAACTACAGAGATACAGAGCTGTGATGTAGGACAGTCCTAAACTACAGAGATACAGAGCTGTGATGTAGGACAGTCCTAAACTACAGAGATACAGAGCTGTGATGTA
>NW_026282771.1:0-6448 GCF_023373465.1 Oncorhynchus keta
TGAAGCATGTGGGAACAACAGACTGGGATAGGGATTGATTGAATATGTCCGAAAAACACACCAGTAGCTGGTGCGCATGCTCTGAGGGCAATTGCACGGCTGGGGATGCCGTCGGGGCCTGCAGCCTTGCGAGGGTTGACACGTTTAAATGTTTTCCTCACGTCGGCTGCAGTGAAGGAGAGTCTGCATGTTTTAGTTGCGGGCAGTGTCAGTGGCACTGTATTGTCCTCAAAGCGGGCAAAAAAGTTAGTTAGTCTGCCTGGGGAGCAAGACATCCTGGTCCGTGACGGTGCTGGTTTTCTTTTTGTAATCCGTGATTGACTGTAGACCCTGCCACATACCTCTTGTGTACAGAGCCGTTGAATTGAGATTCTACTTTGTCTCTATACTGACGCTTAGCTTGTTTGATTGCCTTGCGGAGGAATAGCTGCACTGTTTGTATTCAGTCATGTTACCAGACACCTTGCCCTGATTAAAAGCAGTGGTTCGCTTTCAGTTTTCACGCGAATGCTGCCATCAATCCACGGTTTCTGGTTTGGGAATGTTTTAATCGTTGCTATGGGGGAGCGACATCTTCAACGCACGTTCTAATGAAAATTTGCTCACCGATCAGCGTATTCGTCAATATTGTTATCTGACGCAATACTGAAACATATCCCAGTCCACGTGATGGAAGCAGTCTTGGAGCGTGGAATCAGATTGGTCGGACCAGCGTTGAACAGACCTCAGCACGGGAGCTTCTTGTTATAGTTTCTGTCTGTAGGCAGGGATCAACTAAATGGAGTCGTGGTCAGCTTTTTTTTTCCGAAAGGACGGCGGGGCAGGGCCTTATATGCGTCGCGGAAGTTGGAATAGCAATGATCCAAGGTTTTTACAGCCCTGGTTGCGCAATCGATATGCTGATAAAATTTAGGAGTCTTGTTTTCAGATTAGCCTTGTTAAAATCCCCAGCTACAATGAATGCAGCCTCAGGATATATGGATTCCAGGTTACAAAGAGTCAAATAAAGTTTGTTCAGAGCCATCGATGTGTCTGCTTGGGGGGAATATATACGGCTGTGATTAGTAATCGAAGAGAATTCCCTTGGTAAGATAATGCGGTCTACATTTGATCGTGAGGAACGTTAACCATAAAGCATACGCCCCCGCCCCTCTTCTTACCAGAAAATGTTTGTTTCTGTCGGTGCGATGCGTGGAGAAACCAGTCTCCGATAGCGTCTCTCCAGTGAGCCATGTTTCTGTGAAGCAAAGAACGTTACAGTCTCTGATGTCCCTCTGGAATAAGCTACCCTTGCTCGGATTTCCATCAACCTTGTTGTCAAGAGACTGGACATTGTCGAGAGAATGCTAGGGAGTGGTGCACGATGTGCCCGTCTCGAGTCTGACCAGAAGACGCTTCGTTTTCCCCTTTTCGAAGTCGTTTTGGGGTCGCCCGGCTGGGGATCCATTCCGTTGTCCTGGGTGAAAGGCAGAACACAGGATCCGCATCGCAAGGTCATATTCTTGGTCGTACTGATGGTGAGTTGATGCTGCTCTTATGTTCAGTAGTTCTTCTCGACTGTATGTAATGAAACCTAAGATGACCTGGGGTACCAAATGTAAGAAATAGCACGTTAAAAAAAAAAAATGCATAGTTTCCTAGGAACGCGGGGGCGGCCATCTCTGTCGGCGCCGGAACGCCACCAACTTACCACCAAGTTTTGAATGAATGCTTCACGGAGCCTGCTGCTGCCTCCACTGCTCAGACTGCTCTATCAAATATCAAATCATAGACTTAATTATAATATAATAACACACAGAAATTTGAGCCTTAGGTCATTAATATCAATCCGAAACTATTATTTCAGTGAAATACAGAACCCTTCAGTATTTTATATAACGGATGGAATCCATAAGTCTAAATCTTGCTGTTACATTGTACAACCTTCAATGTCATAGTATTTTACAATTCTGGCAAAATTAATTACGGTCTTTGTTAGGAAGAAATGGTCTTCACACAGTTCGCAACGAGCCAGACAACCCAAACTGCTGCATATACCCTGACTCTGCTTACACAGAGCGTAAACAGAAGGGACACAATTTCAGGTACCGCATTGATTATATGCCACGAGGAGACGCTTGTTAAACTAGTAATATCATCAACCATGTGTAGTTAACTAGTGATTATGTTAAGATTGATTTGTTATTATAAGATAAGTTTGATGCTAGCGAACAACTTACCATGTCTCCTTGCTGCCTGCACTCGCGTAACAGGTGGTCAACCTGCCGCAGTCTCCTCGTGATTGCAATATAATCGGCGCCCAAAAATGACGATTACCGATTTGTTATGAAAACTTGAAATTGGCTCCCAATTAATCGGCCATTCCGATTAATCGGTGGTCGACCTCTAGTGCGTATATATATCAATCAACCAGCTTCACCTGGAATGCTTTTCTAACCATCTTGAAGGCATCCCCACATATGCTGAGCACTTGTTGGCTGCTTTTCCTTCACTCTGCGGTCCAACTCATCCCAAACCATTTCAATTGGGTTGAGGTAGGGTGATTGTGGAGGCCAGGTCATATAATGCTTCACTCCATCACTCTCCTTCTTGGTCAAATAGCGCTTACACAGCCTGGAGGTGTGTTGGGTCACTGTCCTGTTGAAAAACAACTGATTTTCCCACTACGTGCTAACCAGATGGGATGGTGTATCGCTGCAGAATGCTGTGGTAGTCATGCTGGTTAAGTGTGCCTTGAATTCTAAATAAATCACTGACAGTGTCACCAGCAGACCAACGGACAGATTTCCACCGGTCTAATGTCCATTGCTCATGTTTCTTGGCCCAAGCAAGTATCAATTCGACCTGATTGACGCAGTCTTCTCTGAATAGTTGATGTTGAGATGTCTGTTACTTGAACTCTGAAGCATTTTTGGGGTGGCTGCAATTTGAGGTGCAGTTAACTCTAATGAACTTATCCTCTGCAGTAGAGTTAACTCTGGGCAGTTCTCATGAGAGCCAGTGTCATCATGGCGCTTGATGGGTTTTTGTGACTGTTTTCCGTATTGACTGACCTTCACTGCTCCTTCTGTAGCTCAGTTGGTAGAGCATGGCGCTTGTAACGCCAGGGTAGTGGGTTCGATCCCCGGGACCACCCATACGTAGAATGTATGCACACATGACTGTAAGTCGCTTTGGATAAAAGCGTCTGCTAAATGGCATATATTATTATTATTATTATTATGTCTTAAAGTAATGATGGACTGTCATTTCTCTTTGCTTGTTTGAGCTGTTATTGCCATAATATGGACTTAGCCCTATTTGGTAAAAGACCATCTTCTGCATACCACCCCTATCTTGTCACAACACAACTGATTGTCTCTAACACATTGAGAAGGAAAGATATTCCACAAATTAACTTTTAGCAAGGCACACACACCTGATAATTGAATCATTCCAGGTGAAGCTGGTTGAGAGAATGCCAAGAGTGTGCAAAGCTGTCATCAAGGCAAAGGGTGGCTACTTTGAAGAATCTCAAATATCAAATATATTTTGATTTAACATTTTTGGTTACTACGTGATTCCATATGTGTTGTTTCATAGTTTTGACGTCTTCACTTTTACTCTACAATGTAGGAAATAGTAAAAAATAAAGATAAACCCTTGAATTAGAAGGTATTCTAAAACGTTTGACTGGTACTGAATAAATAAATACACTGAACAAAAATATAAATGCAACATTTTCTATGTTTTTAGTTACAGTTCAATAAGGAAATCAGTAAATGTAAATAATTTCATTAATCTATAGATTTCACATGACTGAGCAGCCAGGGAGTAGGCCCACCCATTAGGCCCTAATCTATAGATTTCACATGACGAGGCAGGGGCACAGCCATGGTTGGGCATATTCCCACCCATTAGGTCCTAATCTATAGATTTCACATGATGAGGCAGGGGCACAGCCATGGTTGGGCATATTCCCACCCATTAGGCCCTAATCTATAGATTTCACATGACGAGGCAGGGGCACAGCCATGGTTGGGCATATTCCACCCATTAGGTCCTAATCTATAGATTTCACATGATGAGGCAGGGCACAGCCATGGTTGGGCATATTCCCACCCATTAGGTCCTAATCTATAGATTTCACATGACGAGGCAGGGCACAGCCATGGTTGGGCATATTCCCACCCATTAGGCCCTAATCTATAGATTTCACATGACGAGGCAGGGCACAGCCATGGCTGGGCATATTCCCACCCATTAGGCCCTAATCTATAGATTTCACATGACGAGGCAGCAGGGCACAGCCATGGTTGGGCATATTCCCACCCATTAGGCCCTAATCTATAGATTTCACATGACGAGGCAGGGGCACAGCCATGGTTGGGCATATTCCCACCCATTAGGCCCTAATCTATAGATTTCACATGACTGAGCAGGGTGCAGACATGGGTGGGCCTGGGAGGCGTAGGCCCACCCACTGGGGAGCCAGACCCACCCACTAAGGAGACAGGCCCACCCACTGGGGAGCCAGACCCAGCCACTAAGGAGACAGGCCCACCCACTGGGGAGCCAGACCCACCCACTAAGGAGACAGGCCCACCCACTGGGGAGCCAGACCCACCCACTAAGGAGACAGGCCCACCCACTGTGGAGCCAGACCCACCCACTAAGGAGACAGGCCCACCCACTGTGGAGCCAGACCCAACCACTAAGGAGACAGGCCCACCCACTGGGGAGCCAGGCCCACCCACTGGGGAGCCAGACCCAGCCACTAAGGAGACAGGCCCACCCACTGGGGAGCCAGACCCAGCCACTGGGGAGCCAGACCCACCCACTGGGGAGCCAGGCCCACCCACTGGGGAGCCAGACCCAGCCACTAAGGAGACAGGCCCACCCACTGGGGAGCCAGACCCACCCACTGGGGAGCCAGACCCAGCCACTAAGGAGACAGGCCCACCCACTGGGGAGCCAGGCCCACCCACTGGGGAGCCAGACCCACCCACTGGGGAGCCAGACCCAGCCACTAAGGAGACAGGCCCACCCACTGGGGAGCCAGACCCACCCACTGGGGAGCCAGACCCACCCACTGGGGAGCCAGACCCAACCACTAAGGAGACAGGCCCACCCACTGGGGAGCCAGACCCACCCACTAAGGAGACAGGCCCACCCACTGGGGAGCCAGACCCAACCACTGGGGAGCCAGACCCAACCACTAAGGAGACAGGCCCACCCACTGGGGAGCCAGACCCACCCACTAAGGAGACAGGCCCACCCACTGGGGAGCCAGACCCAACCACTGGGGAGCCAGACCCAACCACTAAGGAGACAGGCCCACCCACTGGGGAGCCAGACCCACCCACTGGGGAGCCAGACCCACCCACTGGGGAGCCAGACCCAACCACTAAGGAGACAGGCCCACCCACTGGGGAGCTAGACCCACCCACTAAGGAGACAGGCCCACCCACTGGGGAGCCAGACCCACCCACTAAGGAGACAGGCCCAGCCACTAAGGAGCCAGACCCACCCACTGGGGAGCCAGACCCAGCAACTAAGGAGACAGGCCCAGCCACTAAGGAGCCAGACCCACCCACTGGGGAGCCAGACCCACCCACTGGGGAGCCAGACCCACCCACTAAGGAGCCAGACCCACCCACTGGGGAGCCAGACCCACCCACTGGGGAGCCAGACCCACCCACTGGGGAGCCAGACCCACCCACTAAGGAGCCAGACCCACCCACTGGGGAGCCAGACCCACCCACTGGGGAGCCAGACCCACCCACTAAGGAGCCAGACCCACCCACTAAGGAGACAGGCCCACCCACTAAGGAGCCAGACCCACCCACTGGGGAGCCAGACCCACCCACTGGGGAGCCAGACCCACCCACTGGGGAGCCAGACCCACCCACTGGGGAGCCAGACCCACCCACTAAGGAGACAGGCCCACCCACTGGGGAGCCAGACCCACCCACTGGGGAGCCAGACCCACCCACTAGGGAGCCAGACCCACCCACTAAGGAGACAGGCCCACCCACTGGGGAGCCAGACCCACCCACTGGGGAGCCAGACCCACCCACTAAGGAGACAGGCCCACCCACTGGGGAGCCAGACCCACCCACTGGGAGCCAGACCCACCCACTGGGGAGCCAGACCCACCCACTAAGGAGACAGGCCCACCCACTGGGGAGCCAGACCCACCCACTGGGGAGCCAGACCCACCCACTAAGGAGACAGGCCCACCCACTGTGGAGCCAGACCCACCACTAAGGAGACAGGCCCACCCACTAAGGAGCCAGACCCACCCACCAAGGGAGCCAGACCCACCCACTAAGGAGACAGGCCCACCCACAGCCCACCCACTGGGGGAGCCAGACCCACCCACTGGGGCCAGACCCACCCACTGAGACAAGGAGCCACCCACTGGGGAGCCAGACTGGGGAGCCAGACCCACTAAGGAGACAGGCCC
>NW_026282772.1:0-3554 GCF_023373465.1 Oncorhynchus keta
TGTGGAGGCTATATACAGGGGTACCGGTACAGAGTCTATGTGGAGGCTATATACAGGGGGTACCGGTACAGAGTCTATGGGAGGCTATATACAGGGGGTACCGGTACAGAGTCTATGTGCGGGGCTACAGAGTCAATGTGTGTTAGTTGAGGTAATTGAGGTAATATGTACGTGTAGGTAGAGGTAAAGTGACTATGCATGGATAATAAACGAGTAGCAGCAGTGAGAGTAGCAGCAGTGTAAAAATGGGTGGGGGGGGCAATGCAAATAGTCCAGGAAGCATCTTGATTTTGCTGTTCAGGACTCTTATGGTTTGTGGGTAGAAGCTGTTAAGTCGCCTACAGTGCCAGTCACAAGTTTGGACACACCAACTCATTCCAGGTTTTCCTTTATTATTTACTATTTTCTGTAGAATAATAGTGAAGACATCAAATGAGAAATAACTCATATGGAATCAGTGGTGAAAAGTACTTAAGTTAAAATACTTTAAGTCGTTTTTGGGGGGAATCTGTACATTACTATTTATATTTTTGACTACTTTTACTTCACTACATTCCTAAAGAAAATGATGTACGTTTTACTCCATCCATTTTCCCTGACACCCAAAAGTTCTAGTTACATTTCGAATGCTTACCAGTACAGGAAAGATGTCCAATTCACACACTTATCAAGATAATGTCACTGGTCATTCCTACTGCCTCTGATCTGGTGGACTCACTGAACATAAATGCTTCCTTTCTAAATGATGTCTGAGTGTTGGAGTGTGCCCATGGCTGTTAAAAAAATTAATAAAAGAGACTGGTTTGCTAAATATAAGGAATTTGATGTATAGCATTTACTTTTACTTTGTACTCTTACTCAAGTATGACAATTGAATACTTTTTCCACCACTGTACTTAAGTACATTTCAAATTAGATACTTTTAGACTTCTACTCAAGTAGTATTTTCCTGGGTTACTTTCACTTTTACTTGGGTCATTTTATATTAAGGTATCTTTATTTGTACTCAAGTATGACAATTGAATACTTTTTCCACCTCTGTATGGAATCATGTGGTAAACAGGGCTCCGGGCAGCCGAGCGGAAATGGAGGAAAACTCGCTTCCCTGCGGACCTGGCATCCTTTCGCTCCCTCCTCTCTACATTTTCCTCCTCTGTCTCTGCTGCTAAAGCCACTTTCTACCACTCTAAATTCCAAGCATCTGCCTCTAACCCTAGGAAGCTCTTTGCCACCTTCTCCTCCCTCCTGAATCCTCCTCCCCCTCCCCCCCCTCCTCCCTCTCTGCAGATGACTTCGTCAACCATTTTGAAAAGAAGGTTGACGACATCCGATCCTCGTTTGCTAAGTCAAACGACACCGCTGGTTCTGCTCACACTGCCCTACCCGGTGCTCTGACCTCTTTCTCCCCTCTCTCTCCATATGAAATCCCCCGACTTGTGATGGCCGGCCGCCCAACAACCTGCCCGCTCGACCCTATCCCCTCCTCTCTTCTCCAGACCATTTCCGGAGACCTTCTCCCTTACCTCACCTTGCTCATCAACTCATCCCTGACCGCTGGCTACGTCCCTTCCGTCTTCAAGAGAGCGAGAGTTGCACCCCTTCTGAAAAAACCTACACTCGATCCTCCGATGTCAACAACTACAGACCAGTATCCCTTCTTTCTTTTCTCTCCAAAACTCTTGAACGTGCCGTCCTTGGCCAGCTCTCCCACTATCTCTCTCAGAATGACCTTCTTGATCCAAATCAGTCAGGTTTCAAGACTAGTCATTCAACTGAGACTGCTCTTCTCTGTATCACGGAGCGCTCCGCACCGCTAAAGCTAACTCTCTCTCCTCTGCTCTCATCCTTCTAGACCTATCGGCTGCCTTCGATACTGTGAACCATCAGATCCTCCTCTCCACCCTCTCCGAGTTGGGCATCTCGGCGCGGCCCACGTTTGGATTGCGTCCTACCTGACAGGTCGCTCCTACCAGGTGGCGTGGCGAGAATCTGTCTCCTCACCACGCGCTCTCACCACTGGTGTCCCCCAGGGCTCTGTTCTAGGCCCTCTCCTATTCTCGCTATACACCAAGTCACTTGGCTCTGTCATAACCTCACATGGTCTCTCCTATCATTGCTATGCAGACGACACACAATTAATCTTTCCTCCTTCTGATGACCAGGTGGTGAATCGCATCTCTGCATGTCTGGCAGACATATCAGTGTGGATGACGGATCACCACCTCAAGCTGAACCTCGGCAAGACGGAGCTGCTCTTCCTCCCGGGGAAGGACTGCTCGTTCCATGATCTCGCCATCACGGTTGACAACTCCATTGTGTCCTCCTCCCAGAGCGCTAAGAACCTTGGCGTGATCCTGGACAACACCCTGTCGTTCTCAACTAACATCAAGGCGGTGGCCCGTTCCTGTAGGTTCATGCTCTACAACATCCGCAGAGTCGACCCTGCCTCACACAGGAAGCGGCACAGGTCCTAATCCAGGCACTTGTCATCTCCCGTCTGGATTACTGCAACTCGCTGTTGGCTGGGCTCCTGCCTGTGCCATTAAACCCTACAACTCATCCAGAACGCCAGCCCGTCTGGTGTTCAACCTTCCCAAGTTCTCTCACGTCACCCCGCTCCTCCGCTCTCCACTGGCTTCCAGTTGAAGCTCGCATCCGCTACAAGACCATGGTGCTTGCCTACGGAGCTGTGAGGGGAACGGCACCTCAGTACCTCAGGCTCTGATCAGGCCCTACACCCAAACAAGGGCACTGCGTTCATCCACCTCTGGCCTGCTCGCCTCCTACCACTGAGAAGTACAGTTCCGCTCAGCCCAGTCAAAACTGTTTGCTGCTCTGGCTCCCCAATGGTGGAACACACTCCCTCACGACGACAGGACAGGCGGAGTCAATCACCACCTTCCGGAGACACCTGAAACCCCACCTCTTTAAGGAATACCTAGGATAGGATAAAGTAATCCTTCTCACCCCCCTTAAAGATTTAGATGCACTATTGTAAAGTGGCTGTTCCACTGGATGTCATAAGGTGAATGCACCAATTTGTAAGTCGCTCTGGATAAGAGCGTCTGCTAAATGACTTAAATGTAATGTAAATGTAAACAAAAAATATTATTTAAAGTAGCCACCCTTTTTGCCTTGATGACAGCTTGGCATACTATTGGCATTCTCTCTGAGGTAGTCACCTGGAATGCATTTCAATTAACAGGTGTGCCTTGTTAAAAGTGCATTTGTGGTATTTCTTTCCTTCTTAATGTGTTTGAGCCAATCAGGTGACATTGTCTGCGATTTATTTAGAATTCAAGGCACACTTAACCAGCATGGCTTCCACAGCATTTTACAGCAATACCATCTGGTTTGCGCCTAGTGAGACTATCATTTTCAACAGGACAATGACCCAAAACACACCTCCAGGCTGTGTAAGGGCAATTTGACCAAGGAGAGTGATGGAGTGCTGCATCAGATGACCTGGCCTTCACAATCACCCAACTTCAACCTAATTGAGATGGTTTGGGATGGGTTGGACCGCAGAGTGAAGGAAAAGCAGCCAACAATTG
>NW_026282773.1:0-10930 GCF_023373465.1 Oncorhynchus keta
AACTAACAGGTGTCTGTATATAACCTTTTCAAATGTATTTTTACTGCTGTTTTATTTCTTTACTTACCTACACACACACATACAGTGCCTTGCGAAAAGTATTTGGCCCGCTTGAACTTTGCGACCTTTTGCCACATTTCAGGCTTCAAACATGAAGATATAAAACTATTTGTTTTGTGAAGAATCAACAACAAGTGGGACACAATCATGAAGTGGAACGACATTTATTGGATATTTCAAACTTTTTTAACAAATCAAAAACTGAAAAATTGGGCGTGCAAAATTATTCAGCCCTTTACTTTCAGTGCAGCAAACTCTCTCCAGAAGTTCAGTGAGGATCTCTGAATGATCCAATGTTGACCTAAATGACTAATGATGATATATACAATCCACCTGTGTGTAATCAAGTCTCAGTATAAATGCACCTGCACTGTGATAGTCTCAGAGGTCCTTTAAAAGTGCAGAGAGCATCATGAAGAACAGAGGAACACACCAGGCAGGTCCAAAATACTGTTGTGAAGAAGTTTAAAGCCGGATTTGGATACAAAAAGATTTCCCAAGATTTAAACATCCCAATGAGCACTGTGCAAGCGATAATATTGAAATGGAAGGAGTATCAGACCACTGCAAATCTACCAAGACCTGGCCGTCCCTCTAAACTTTCAGCTCATACAAGGAGAAGACTGATCAGAGATGCAGCCAAGAGGCCCATGATCACTCTGGATGAACTGCAGAGATCTACAGCTGAGGTGGGAGACTCTGTCCATAGGACAACAATCAGTCGTATATTGCACAAATCTGGCCTTTATGGAAGAGTGGCAAGAAGAAAGCCATTTTTAAAGATATCCATAAAAAAGTGTTGTTTAAAGTTTGCCACAAGCCACCTGGGAGACACACCAAACATGTGAAAGAAGGTGCTCTGGTCAGGTGAAACTAAAATTGAACTTTTTGGCAACAATGCAAAACGTTATGTTTGGCGTAAAGCAACACAGCTCATCACTCCTGAACACACCATCCCCACTGTCAAACATGGTGGTGGAAGCATCATGGTTTGGGCCTGCTTTTCTTCAGCAGGGACAGGGAAGATGGTTAAAATTGATGGGAAGATGGATGGAGCCAAATACAGGACCATTCTGGAAGAAAACCTGATGGAGTCTGCAAAAGACCTGAGACTGGGACGGAGATTTGTCTTCCAACAAGACAATGATCCAAAGCGGAATAGCCAAGTCTACAATGGAATGGTTCAAAAATAAACATATCCAGGTGTTAGAATGGCCAAGTCAAAGTCCAGACCTGAATCCAATCGAGAATCTGTGGAAAGAACTGAAAACTGCTGTTCACAAATGCTCTCCATCCAACCTCACTGAGCTCGAGCTGTTTTGCAAGGAGGAATGGGAAAAATTTCAGTCTCTCGATGTGCAAAACTGATAGAGACATACCCCAAGCGACTTACAGCTGTAATCGCAGCAAAAGGTGGCGCTTACAAAGTATTAACTTAAGGGGGCTGAATAATTTTGCACGCCCAATTTTTCAGTTTTTGATTTTTTTTAAAGTTTGAAATATCCAATAAATGTCGTTCCACTTCATGATTGTGTCCCACTTGTTGTTGATTCTTCACAAAAAATACAGTTTTATATCTTTATGTTTGAAGCCTGAAATGTGGCAAAAGGTTGCAAAGTTCAAGGGGCCGAATACTTTCGCAAGGCACTGTACATTTTTTTCTCGCACCATTGGTTAGAGCCTGTAAATAAGCATTTCACTGTAAGGTCTACAACTGTTGTATTCTGCACACGTGACAAATAAACTTTGATTTGATTTGAGCCCACATCTCTCTCAAAAACTCAAAAAGGCATTGGCTAGCATTAATAAAGGCAAATCACCTAGATGGGATGGTATTCCTCCTGGTATTCCTCCTATTTAAAATATTGAATCCAATTAGGTCCACTATTGCTCAAAATTATTAATACAGCTGTTCACAATGGTTCATTTGGGAGAGATGTGAATACAGCATTAATTTAGCTTTTATAGAAAAAGGTGAGGATGACACCCAGTGTTCTCACTATTAAACTGTTTTCCAAAATGTTGTCATACCGTCTCGAGACTTGCACCAATTGGTCCATACAGACCAAAGCAGGTTTGTTAAAAATCATTTATCATCGGATAACCTCTGTCGACTATTGCATCTGCTTCAACAGAAACAACAGTTACTTGGGCTGTATTATCTCTCGATGCATAAAAAGCTTTTGATAGACTAGAATGGTCATATGTCTGGTCTGTCTTGGAACATATAGGAATTGGCTCCAATTTCATTAATATGAATAAAATGCTATATGCCAATCCCTCAGTCATAGTTTATAAGAGGCAATATATGCTCTATTCAGAATTTTTGTAACCTTTTTTTTAAACTAGGCAAGTCAGTTAAGAACAAATTCTTATTTACAATGACAGCCTAGGAACAGTGGGTTAACTGCCTTGTTCAGGGAGCAGAATGACAGATTTTTAATGTCAGCCCGGGGATTCGATCTAGCATTTGGTTACTGGCCCAATGCTCTAACCTACAAGGCTACTACTGTCGCCACTTCTAGAATCACGAGAAAGAAGCAGAAAAGGCGATACAATTTTGACTTAGCTATTTTTATTGTCTATGGAACCCCTGGCCCAGGCAATTCATCAATAGAAGGAAGTTACACAAATATTCCTCAAATCTACTGAGCATTTTATCTCATTATAAGTAGACAATATTTTACTATATCTAGACAATATATCTCAATTTCTCTCAAATGTATTGAAGATCATACTGTAGATGAATTCAGCTTCATCTCAAGTTATAAAATGTATCTAACCAAATCAGCTGCAACAGTTCTATTTTTGTTTCATCAGACCAGTGGACATTTCTCCAAATAGTACAATCTTTGTCCCCATGTGCAGTTTGGAGCAATGGCTTCTTTCTTGCTGAGCGGCCTTTCAGGCTATGTCGATATAGGACTCGTTTTACTGTGGATATAGATACTTTTGTACCTGTTTCCTCCAGCATCTTCACAAGGTCCTTTGCTGTTGTTCTGGGATTGATTTGCACTTTTTGCACCGAAGTACGTTCATCTCAAGGAGACAGAACGCGTTTCCTTCCTGAGTGGTATGATGGCTGCGTGGTCCCATGGTGTTTATACTTGCATGCTATTGTTTGTACAGATGAACGTGGTACCTTCAGGTGTTTGGAAATTGCTCCCAAGGATGAACCAGAGTTATGGAGGTCTAAAAAAAATTCTGAGGTCTTGGCTGATTTATTTGGATTTTCCCATGATGTCAAGCATTGAGGCACTGAGTTTGAAGGTAGGCCTTGAAATACAGACTGACGAGCAATCCTAGTTGAATGGAGACATGTTGACTGGCTGGGAATGGGTTGGGAGGTTGAGGGTGGAGGCCCACTTCTTCTTTGTTTTCTTTTCCTGTTTATACTGAATTTATTATTACTTCAACTCTGTATGTATTCCTTACAGTTTGAGTGGCAGCCTACAGGTACATGTTATGTAAACTTATAATTTGAAATCTATATACCTGTAAATCCGCCCCGCCCCCAAACAAGAAATAACAAAACACATTTTTTTTTAAGAAAGCAGATGATTATCCCACCTTGGAAACTAAACATATGCCATTATAAATTGTGATGACAACTCGGAGGAGCTACTCTGTCAACTGCAGCATGCAGCCACAGGGTTATGAGCTGTGTGTAGTGGCAATAGGACCCGTGTTGTAATGAGTCCACCAGTACGATACAAGTTCACTCCTGATAGATAGTTAGTAAATCTCAGTCAAATAATGATCAAATAAAAACATTATATTAACAGTTTACATTACACAAGCCTTATACCAGATCCACGACAAGAATAAACTATTATTATCCTGTAACAAGCTAGTAAGTACATGGAATAATGCTCCACATTTTCTTGGAAAACCATTTTAACAATGGTAAGTGTTTTTTTATTTTTATTTAACTAGGCAAGTCGATTAAGAACACATTTACAGTGACAGCATATCCTGGACGAATTTGGCGCTGCGCTATTGGACTCCCAATCACAGTCAGATGTGTTTCAGCCTGGATTTCAATCAAGGACTGTAGTGACATCTCTTGCACTGAGATGCAGTGCCTTAGGCCTCTGCGCCACTTGGGAGCCCAAGTGTTACATACACGCATTCACTAACATACTTGTTGCATGTTAATTATTTACGTTGTTCACTTATAGTTGCCCTGGTATTATCCTGTGTAATATATAATGTGCTTCCCAGTGATCTGACATCAATGAAAAATTGTGCCAGCTTGAGGATGAGGGATCAGATGATACATAGATTACACGTTTGCAATATATGACTGGTCCTGAATGTATTTCAGTCAACCATTCTAGACAGATTAACAAATATTGCATTCCAGTAAAAGTATGAAATGAAGAGATAATTATGCTGAGAGCGGATGATTGAGAGGCCCGCCCGTAATGGATTTGATTAAAGTCGTCAGTAAAAACATGCTAATGGTGGTGTTGATTAGTTGGATCACTCTAACGATGCTGTGAACATTAATCTGCAGTATAAACAAAAGTGTTGATGTTGTATTCACAGTTTTTACACGTTTGTGTGTGCACGTGTCTGTGTGTGTATGTGTGTATTTGGCATGAACTTGCCAGAATGTTAGAGCGTGCATGAAAGATACTGTACATGTATGTAAGATACAAGATACTGTGCAAATTATTTAAATTTGCAATCATTTGATCATCATAATGAGGAACAAAACTTCATCCAAACATCCAAACTCGGCAAAACTGTATTTTCTAAAACTACAATATGCTTTAAAATGTGTGCCTCTATCCCTTGCGCTCTTACGAGCTGGGAAATGTGGTGATACATCTCACTCATATTATCACAGAACTGGGGTTTACGAAAGTAAGTAACTTGTGCTTAGCCGTGAGGCTTTTGTATTCGCTAGCTAGTGTTCACCCATAGGGCTTATAGCTTTGCTAGTGTTCACCCAGAGGGCTTATAGCCAAAGGGCTTATAGCCTTGGCCAGCAAACTAGCCAAGTTAGCTTAAGTCTGGCTTCGTGAGCTAACCAAGTCTTGATAGTTAGCCATAAGCAAGCTAGTGTTCGCCTCATGGGCTAATAGCCTAGCTGGTAAGCACAAAGCTAGCCGGAGAAAGAGTGTGCTTTCTTGGTCTCTCAACTAACAAAATTGTTTCTTTTGACCGTCGAGCTGTGAAGCTAGGGCAGTCGGTCAGTCTAGTCAACACAACACAAGAGAACGTGTGCTGATCTAAATGGGAGAGGAGAGCTTGCAAATCTACCTTTCCAGGTAGAACATTTAGCTAGTACAGTGCTAGCCAAAGGGAACCGTGTGGGGGCAGGGTTCGACTTCTGGTTAGCACCTCCCACAACTGTGGAGCCGTGAGGCTATACCAGTATATCTAGTTAACACAAACGAGTGAACGCAAGTTAAACTAAACACGAAAAGCTAGGAATGTGGTTTGCTTGCTTTCCAGCGAGCTAGCCAAGTTAGCTTAAGCCTTGCAGCGTGGGCTAACAAAGTCTCGATAGGTAGCCATGTGAAGCTAGCTACCACAGGAGACTGAGAGGTAGAAAACAACTTCTACTCTAAGCAAAACAGTACTCAACATTATTGTCAGGAGCAGAGGTCCTACGTTCGGCAGCTTCAGGAGCCGTAGTGATTCTTCCGCAAGGAAGAGAAGCGAGAATGAGCTGATGACGGGCGAGTTGCGCACCTCATTAGCCACACGACCTGTCTGTCTCTGATAGCCGTTGTGTGATTGGTTCATTGTTAGTGATCCGCCTGGAGCGAATCCCCCATACAGTATGTGATACATTGAAACTAGTATTTGAAAGAGATATTCAGTATATCCTTGAAGCCTGTGATTACACCTCTACCATACGCCGGCACAGCACCATAATCTATCTCAGCAGTCTCCCCCTTCTCAAACAACCACTAAACCACTGCATCTGTGCTGCATCTGCATCTGTACAGGACCATAAGAGACACCACCACCACACCACAGGATCCTATTTTGGGTTAATTGATTGTTTAGTTATATCAGCCGCCTGGGGTAATCCTCTGAGCCCCTCATCACCTCCTCCTTTTCCCCCTCCCCTCTCCCTCAACCTTCCACCTCCCTACCCAATGCAACATCACTGGATGGTGGCCCTCCCCCTTACGGTGCACACCCCCACCCGCCCCAGAGCTGCTCCATTAGGCCTGAATTGTTGTTGTGACGTGTGGGGCCCAGGGGAGGTGTTACTGTCAGGCCTGATTTACTTCCAGCCATCTGACACGAGGTGGCCGCTCGCTGGGGGCGTGGAGGGAAGGAGAGAGAGGAGAAAGCCAGCAGCCAGGCCTCAAGCTGTCTATGCCAGGGATAGCTCAATGCAACAGCCTGAATCAACAGTACAATGCAACAACCTATTATAGCAACACCAAAATGCAAGAGCCTAAAGCAACAGTCCAATATAATAGTAGGCTAAAGTGCAACAGCCTATAGCAAGAACCTCATGCAAAAAAACAATGTAACAGTCAACTAATGTAACAGCCAAGAAACAGCTGACATCAAAGTCAAACTGACATTTTATCCTATAACCACTGACTGTGACTGCTATTTTTGCTACTGATTATCTTGTCCAAAATGTTTTGGGGTGAAATTAAGAATTACTATATAAGTGTGTGGATGTCAGTTGTATTTAATTCAGTTTTTTTACATTGTTAGTTTTTATTTATTTGTGCATATCTGCATTGTGGATTATATATCTTTACTCTACTTTATTACGTTTATTTTTATAGTGTCACGCCTTGGTCATAGTATTTTGTGTTTTCGTTATATATTTGGTCAGGCCAGTGTGTGACATGGGTTTATATGTTGTGTTTCGTATTGGGGTTTTGTAGGTATTGGGATTGCGGCTGAGTAGGGGTGTAGCATAGGTTTGGCTGCCTGAGGCGGTTCTCAATCAGAGTCAGGTGATTCTCGTTGTCTCTGATTAGAATATATTTAGGTAGCCGAGGGTTTCACTATTGTGTATTTAAAGTGGGTGATTGTTCCTGTCTCTGTGTAGTGTTCACCAGATATGATAGGCTGTAATAGGTTTTCACGTTCCGTTTGTTGTTTTTGTATTTATTAAGTTATTTCATGTATAGTCATTTGTTTCATTAAAGACATGCGCCCAACCACCACGCTGCATTTCGGTCCGACTCTCTTTGACGAGCGAACGCCGTTACAGAATCACCCACCACACACAGACCGAGTGGCGTGGTTACAGGCAGCGACGGCAGGAGCAGCGAAGGGAGGTAGTTATGGACAGCAGAAGTATGGAGTATACGACGTGGGATGAAATAGACAGGTGGGCGGTCGACCAGAGAGAGTGCCGGAGCTCTGCCTGGGATTCGCTGGGCAGTGCGAGGGCTATAGGAGAATGGAGTTGGAGAGGCAATCACGACGGGGCGCAGAGGAAAGCCCGTGAGACAGCCCCAAAATGTATTGGGGGGCTCAGAGGGAGAGTGGCTGAGTCAGGAGACAGACCTGAGCCAACTCTCCTTGTAATCGTGAGGAGCCAAGGGAGGAGACCAGAACCAGAGCCGGTGTTAGAGGTGGCCGAAGCAGAGACTGTGAAGGAGTTAATGGGGAAGGTGGAGTGGAGAGTAATGAGGGAGTTGCTGGTTTGGTGCTTTAGGTACAAGATTCGTCCGACGGAGCGTGTCGGGATTTGATGGCACCTGGGTCAGCGCTCCATACTCGTCCTGAGGTGCGTGTTAGTCGGCTGGTGAAAATGTGCCAGCCTCTCCTAGGCCTCCTGTGTACCGACCTAGCCTTGCACGTCCTGTGCCAGTCCTGCTCTCAGGCTCTCCAGTACACCTTCACGGTCCAGTCCATCCTGTGCCACCTTCACATACCAGTCCTCCGGTAGCTCCCACGCACCAGGCTTCCTGTGCGTGCTCGGCCCAGTACCACCAGTGCCAGCACCACGCATCAGGGCACACAGTGCGCCGCCTCCTGCGCTGCTGGAGCCTCTCCCCCGCCTGTTCAGCGCTATCAGAGCCTTCCTCCTCTACAGCGCTGCTGGAGTCTCCCGCCTGTTCAGCGCTTCTAGAACCTTCCTCCTCTACAGCGCTGCCGGAGCTCCTGCCTGTTCGGAGCAGCCTGAGCTGCCAGTCTGCATGAAGCAGCCAGAGCTGCCAGTCTGCAAGGAGCTGCCAGTTTGCAAGGAGCTGCCAGTCTGCAAGGAGCTGTCAGTCTGCAAGGAGCTGTCAGCCTGCATGGAGCATCCAGAGCTGTCAGTCTGCAAGGAGCTGCCCGTCTGCAAGGAGCTGCCAGTCTGCCAGCCTGCATGGAGCAGCCAGAGCTGTCAGTCTGCATGATGCAGCCAGAGCTGTCAGTCTGCATGGAGCAGCCAGAGCTGTCAGTCTGTATGGAGCAGCCTGAGCTGTCAATCTGCATGGAGCAGCCTGAGCTGTCAGTCTGCATGGAGCAGCCTGAGCTGTCAGTCTGCATGGAGCAACCTGAGCTGTCAATCTGCATAGAGCAGCTAGATTCGCCAGTCAGCCATGATCTTCTAGATCTGCCAGTCAACCAGATTCTTCCAGATCTGCCAGTCAACCAGTCTCTTCCAGATATGCCAGTCAACCAGAATCTTCCAGATCCGCCAGCCAGCCAGGATCTACCGGAGCTTACTACCTGCCTGAGCTTCTTCTCAGTACTGGGTTTCCTCTCAGTACTGGGCTTCCTCTCAGTACTGGGCTTTCTCTCAGTACTGGGCTTCCCCTCAGTCCCGAGCTGCCCCTCAGTCCCGAGCTGCCCTTCAGTCCCGAGCTGCCCCTCAGTCCCGAGCTGCCTCAGTCCCGAGCTGCCCCTCAGTCCCGAGTTGCCCCTCAGTCACGAGCTGCCCCTTAGTTCAGTGGGGTTCTGGGTGAGGACTATTAGGCCATGGTCGGCAGCGAGGGTGGATTATACCAGGACGCGTAAGGGGGGAACTATGACATTAATGGAGTGGGGTCCACGTCCCGAGCCGGAACCGCCACCACGGACAGACGCCCACCCGGACCCTCCCTATGGTTTTGAGGTGCGTCCGGGAGTCCGCACCTTAGGGGGGTTCTGCCACGCCTTGGTCATAGTGTTTTGTGTTTTCGTTATATATTTGGTCAGGCCAGGGTGTGACATGGGGTTTATATGTTGTGTTTCATATTGGGGTTTTGTAGGCATTGGGATTGCGGCTGAGTAGGGGTGTAGCATAGGTTTGGCTGCCTGAGGCGGTTCTCAATCAGAGTCAGGTGATTCTCGTTGTCTCTGATTGGGAACCATATTTAGGTAGCCGGGGTTTCACTGTGTATTTCGTGGGTGATTGTTCCTGTCTCTGTGTAGTGTTCACCAGATAGGCTGTAATTAGGTTTCACGCTCCGTTTGTTGTTTTTGTATTTATTAAGTTATTTCATGTATCGTCATTTGTTTCATTAAAGACATGAGTAACCACCACGCTGCATTTCGGTCCGACTCTCTTTCGACGAACGAACGCCGTTACATATAGAGACAGTGGACATTAATCAGCATTTCTGTTGCCGATTTTAGCCAGCCGACCACGACAATTTTTCGTCCGCGGTCCTTGGGCAGGTTATTAAAAACAGTTCAAATGACATACAGTTAGACAATAAGCACATAAAGAACAACACATGACAAGTAACACTAATCAGTGCAGACAGACAGAGCAATAACACAAAAAGCAAGAAAACATTTTTTTTTAAATAAAATAGAAAAAACTAAATGTCTGACAGGCAACATGGAAAACGGCTATACACAGCTAGAGAATGTGTTCACACACCCGATTTTTCTTATCTGTCGCATATCTTGGTTGAGTAGCCTTCAATCACAGGCTCCTACTGCCAACAGCAATGTAGACCTCCTGGGAAGTGGTCTAAAGGATCCAGCTATTGTCTGCTGAAGAATATGTGCCAGTCATCTGTCATGTCAAACATGGAACACAGACACATACACATTGAGACCTTGAACCATACAATTAATGATTATACCCTAAATACTTACAACGTACACCTGATATCATCACACATTCACTGTCCTCAAAAGATAACACACATTTGTCTAATTCCTTTCTCACCATTTCCTCCATCCACTTAAAACTACCCAGCTACATTCAAACCCCCACAATCACTTATACACACAAAGCCACTGGGGAAACTCAAATTAATCTGAAAGAGTGGAGGGGATCATCTCACTTGTTTACATTAAGAGTTCATCCCGAGGTCATCCTGATCGCACCTTTTGTTCTCTTAGGGTTCCTCACATCTGTCGAGGGAGGGGAGGGAAGGGAAGGGGCTGCGACATGTTAAACTCAGGAAGCTGGTAGGATTTAGCGAGTCTGTTGTGGAGGCTTCAGACTTCCTGATGTGTTGTGTTCCTCTGTCTCATTGACAAATCCTCCTGGCTCAGCCCAAATGGAAACTGCCCAGTAAACTGACCATGGCAGGGATCGAGGGAGATTAGTGAGGCCTTTGACACTTCAGTCTCACCCGCACTGACTTTGCAGGGCAGCCTGGGATAGGGTTACGCACCTGTCGCCTTAGTACAGCAATACTGACAGCCGCCACTCAGGTGGAAGGATTCGATTTTAAGTCGAAGTGTTATGTCCTTGTTCTGGCAACCTGAGAACAAGAGCCAGCAGTCCAACCCTAAAATGAAGAAGTAAAGAACCTGTATCAAAAATCTAAAATACCTGTGTGAAAAAATTATATTATAAGGCCATTTTTATTTTCGAACTTATTGTATGTGTCTGTCAAAACACATACAATTCACAGTCTGAGAAACTTTCTTCAGCCAGTGTTTCTAAAAGCACCAATCTTCCCACCCCTGGATTTGTTTTTGTTGTTGGAGTAATTAT
>NW_026282774.1:0-33335 GCF_023373465.1 Oncorhynchus keta
GTCACTGAGCTAACCCAGCCCAGAAGTGTATAACCACTAGTCACTGAGCTAACCCAGCCCAGAAGTGTATAACCACTAGTCACTGAGCTAACCCAGCCCAGAAGTGTATAACCACTAGTCACTGAGCTAACCCAGCCCAGAAGTGTATAACCACTAGTCACTGAGCTAACCCAGCCCAGAAGTGTATAACCACTAGTCACTGAGCTAACCCAGCCCAGAAGTGTATAACCACTAGTCACTGAGCTAACCCACCCCAGACGTGTATAACTGCTGGTCACTGAGCTACCCCAGCCCAGGCGTGTATAACTGCTGGTCACTGAGCTACCCCAGCCCAGACGTGTATAACCACTAGTCACTGAGCTAACCCAGCCCAGACGTGTATAACCACTCGTCACTGAGCTAACCCAGCCCAGACGTGTTTAACTGCTGGTCACTGAGCTACCCCAGCCCAGATGTGTATAACCGCTAGTCACTGAGCTACCCCAGCCCAGACGTGCTTAACTGCTGGCCACTGAGCTACCCCAGCCCAGACGTGTTTAACTGCTGGTCACTGAGCTACCCCAGCCCAGACGTGTTTAACTGCTGGTCACTGAGCTACCCCAGCCCAGACGTGTATAACTGCTGGTCACTGAGCTACCCCAGCCCAGACATGTTTAACTGCTGGTCACTGAGCTACCCCAGCCCAGACGTGTTTAACTGCTGGTCACTGAGCTACCCCAGCCCAGACGTGTATAAATGCTGGTCACTGAGCTACCCCAGCCCAGACGTGTTTAACTGCTGGTCACTGAGCTACCCCAGCCCAAACATGTTTAACTGCTGGTCACTGACCTACCCCAGCACAGGCGTGTATAACAGCTGGTTACTGAGCTACCCCAGCCCAGACGTTTATAAACACTGGTCACTGAGCTACCCCAGCCCAGACGTGTTTAACTGCAGGTCACTGACCTACCCCAGCCCAGGCATGTATAACAGTTGGTCACTGAGCTACCCCAGCCCAGACGTTTATAAACACTGGTCACTGAGCTACCCCAGCCCAGACGTGTTTAACCACTGGTCACTGAGCTAACCCAGCCCAGATGTCGTTAACTGCTGGTCACTGAGCTACCCCAGCCCCGACGTGTATAGTCACTGAGCTACCCCAGCCCAGACGTGGTTAACTGTTGGTCACTGAGCTACCCCAGCCCAGACGTGTTTAACTGCTGGTCACTGAGCTACCCCAGCCCAGATGTGTTTAACTGCTGGTCACTGAGCTACCCCAGCCCAGATGTGTTTAACTGCTGGTCACTGAGCAACCCCAGCCCAGAAGTGTATAACCACTAGTCACTGAGCTAACCCAGCCCAGAAGTGTATAACCACTAGTCACTGAGCTAACCCAGCCCAGAAGTGTATAACCACTAGTCACTGAGCTAACCCAGCCCAGAAGTGTATAACCACTAGTCACTGAGCTAACCCGTCCCAGAAGTGTATAACCACTAGTCACTGAGCTACCCCAGCCCAGGCGTGTTTAACTGCTGGTCACTGAGCTACCCCAGCCCAGGCGTGTATAACTGCTGATCACTGAGCTACCCCAGCCCAGACTTGTTTAACTGCTGGTCACTGAGATACCCCAGCCCAGACGTGTATAACTGCTGGTCACTGAGCTACCCCAGCCCAGACGTCGTTAGCTGTTGGTCACTGAGCTACCCCAGCCCAGACGTGTATAAACACTGAGCTACCCCAGCCTAGACGTGTTTAACCACTAGTCACTGAGCTACCCCAGCCCAGACGTGTATAACTGCTGGTCACTGAGCTACCCCAGCCCAGACGTGTTTAATTGCTGGTCACTGAGCTACCCCAGCCCACATGTGTTTAACTGCTGGTCACTGAGCTACCCCAGCCCAGATGTGTATAGTCACTGAGCTACCCCAGCCCACACGTGTTTAACTGCTGGTCACTGAGCTAACCCATCCCAGAAGTCATTAACGGATGGTCACTGAGCTACCCCAGCACAGGCGTGTTTAACTGCTGGTCACTGAGCTACCCCAGCCCTGACATGTTTAACTGGTGGTCACTGAGCTACCCCAGCCCAGGCGTGTTTAACTGCTGGTCACTGAGCTACCCCAGCCCAGACGTGTTTAACTGCTGGTCACTGAGCTACCCCAGCCCACATGTGTTTAACTGCTGGTCACTGAGCTACCCCAGCCCAGACGTGTATAGTCACTGAGCTACCCCAGCCCAGACGTGTATAACCACTAGTCACTGAGCTTCCCCAGCCCAGACGTGTATAACCACTAGTCACTGAGCTACCCCAACCCAGACGTGTATAACTGCTGGTCACTGAGCTACCCCAGCCCAGATGTGTTTAACTGCTGGTCACTGAGCTACCCCAGCCCAGACGTGTTTAACTGCAGGTCACTGACCTACCCCAGCCCAGATGTGTATAACCACTAGTCACTGAGCTACCCCATCCCAGGCGTGTATAGTCACTGAGCTACCCCAGCCCAGACGTGTATAACAACTAGTCACTGAGCTACCCCAGCCCAGATGTGTTTAACTGCTGGTCACTGAGATACCCCAGCCCAGATGTGTATAGTCACTGAGCTACCCCAGCCCAGACGTGTTTAACTGCTGGTCACTGAGCTACCCCAGCCCAGATGTGTATAACCACTAGTCACTGAGCTACGCCAGCCCAGACGTGTTTTACTGCTGGTCACTGAGCTACCCCAGCCCAGGCGTGTTTAACTGCTGGTCACTGAGCTACCCCAGCCCAGACGTGTTTAAATGCTGGTCACTGAGCTACCCCAGCCCAGACGTGTATAACTGCTGGTAAATGAGCTACCCCAGCCCAGACGTGTATAAGTGCTGGTCACTGAACTACCCCAGCCCAGACGTGTATAGTCACTGAGCTACGCCAGTCCAGACGTGTTTTACTGCTGGTCACTGAGCTACCCCAGCCCAGAAGTGTTTAACTGCTGGTCACTGAGCTATCCCAGCCCAGACGTGTTTAAATGCTGGTCACTGAGCTACCCCAGCCCAGACGTGTATAACTGCTGGTCACTGAGCTACCCCAGCCCAGGCGTGTTTAACTGCTGGTCACTGAGCTACCCCAGCCCAGATGTGTTTAACTGCTGGTCACTGAGCTACCCCAGCCCAGACGGGTATAACTGCTGGTAAATTAGCTACCCCAGCCCAGACGTGTATAACTGCTGGTCACTGAGCTACCCCAGCCCAGACGTGTATAACTGCTGGTCACTGAGCTACCCCAGCCCAGACGTGTTTAACTGCTGGTCACTGAGCTACCCCAGCCCAGATGTGTATAACCACTAGTCACTGAGCTACGCCAGCCCAGACGTGTTTTACTGCTGGTCACTGAGCTACCCCAGCCCAGGCGTGTTTAACTGCTGGTCACTGAGCTACCCCAGCCCAGACGTGTTTAAATGCTGGTCACTGAGCTACCCCAGCCCAGACGTGTATAACTGCTGGTAAATGAGCTACCCCAGCCCAGACGTGTATAAGTGCTGGTCACTGAGCTACCCCAGCCCAGACGTGTTTAACTGCTGGTCACTGAGCTACCCAAGCCCAGACGTGTATAACTGCTGGTCACTGAGATACCCCAGCCCAGACGTGTTTAACTGCTGGTCACTGACCTACCCCAGCCCAGACGTGTATAGTCACTGAGCTACCCCAGCCCAGACGTGTTTAACTGCTGGTCACTGAGCTACCCCAGCCCAGACGTGTATAAACACTGAGCTACCCCAGCCCAGACGTGTATAACCACTAGTCACTGAGCTACCCCAGCCCAGACGTGTATAACTGCTGGTCACTGACCTACCCCAGCCCAGACGTGTTTAACTGCTGGTCACTGAGCTACCCCAGCCCAGATGTGTATAGTCACTGAGCTACGCCAGTCCAGACGTGTTTTACTGCTGGTCACTGAGCTACCCCAGCCCAGAAGTGTTTAACTGCTGGTCACTGAGCTATCCCAGCCCAGACGTGTTTAAATGCTGGTCACTGAGCTACCCCAGCCCAGACGTGTATAACTGCTGGTCACTGAGCTACCCCAGCCCAGACGTGTTTAACTGCTGGTCACTGAGCTACCCCAGCCCAGATGTGTTTAACTGCTGGTCACTGAGCTACCCCAGCCCAGACGGGTATAACTGCTGGTAAATTAGCTACCCCAGCCCAGACGTGTATAACTGCTGGTCACTGAGCTACCCCAGCCCAGACGTGTATAACTGCTGGTCACTGAGCTACCCCAGCCCAGACGTGTTTAACTGCTGGTCACTGAGCTACCCCAGCCCAAACGTGTTTAACTGCTGGTCACTGAGCTACCCCAGCCCAGACGTGTTTAACTGCTGGTCACTGAGCTACCCCAGCCCAGACATGTATAACCACTAGTCACTGAGCTACCCCAGCCCAGACGTTTTTTACTGCTGGTCACTGAGCTACCCCAGCCCAGATGTGTATAGTCACTGAGCTACCACAGCCCAGACATGTTTAACTGCTAGTCACTGACCTACCCCAGCCCAGATGTGTATAACCACTAGTCATTGAGCTACCCTAACCCAGACGTTTTTAACTGCTGTTCACTGAGCTACCCCAGCCCAGATGTGTTTAACTGCTGGTCACTGAGCTACCCCAGCCCAGATGTGTATAGTCACTGAGCTACCCCAGCCCAGATGTGTTTAACTGCTGGTCACTGAGCTACCCCAGCCCAGACGTGTTTAACTGCTGGTCACTGAGCTACCCCAGCCCAGACGTGTATAACTGCTGGTCACTGAGCTACCCCAGCCCAGATGTGTATAACCACTAGTCACTGAGCTACCCCAGCCCAGACGTGTATAGTCACTGAGCTACCCCAGCCCAGACGTGTATAACCACTAGTCACTGAGCTACCCCAGCCCAGACGTGTATAACTGCTGGTCACTGACCTACCCCAGCCCAGACGTGTTTAACTGCTGGTCACTGAGCTACCCCAGCCCAGATGTGTATAGTCACTGAGCTACCCCAGCCCAGACGTGTTTAACTGCTGGTCACTGAGCTACCCCAGCCCAGATGTGTATAACCACTAGTCACTGAGCTACGCCAGCCCAGACGTGTTTTACTGCTGGTCACTGAGCTACCCCAGCCCAGACGTGTTTAACTGCTGGTCACTGAGCTACCCCAGCCCAGACGTGTTTAAATGCTGGTCACTGAGCTACCCCAGCCCAGACGTGTATAACTGCTGGTCACTGAGCTACCCCAGCCCAGACGTGTTTAACTGCTGGTCACTGAGCTACCCCAGCCCAGATGTGTTTAACTGCTGGTCACTGAGCTACCCCAGCCCAGACGGGTATAACTGCTGGTAAATGAGCTACCCCAGCCCAGACGTGTATAACTGCTGGTCACTGAGCTACCCCAGCCCAGACGTGTATAGTCACTGAGCTACCCCAGCCCAGACGTGTTTAACTGCTGGTCACTGAGCTACCCCAGCCCAGATGTGTATAGTCACTGAGCTACCCCAGCCCAGACGTGTTTAACTGCTGGTCACTGAGCTACCCCAGCCCAGACGTGTATAACCACTAGTCACTGAGCTACGCCAGCCCAGGCGTGTTTTACTGCTGGTCACTGAGCTACCCCAGCCCAGAAGTGTTTAACGGATGGTCACTGAGCTACCCCAGCACAGACGTGTTTAACTGCTGGTCACTGAGCTACCCCAGCCCTGACATGTTTAACTGGTGGTCACTGAGCTACCCCAGCCCAGACGTGTTTAACTGCTGGTCACTGAGCTACCCCAGCCCAGGCGTGTTTAACTGCTGGTCACTGAGCTACCCCAGCCCACATGTGTTTAACTGCTGGTCACTGAGCTACCCCAGCCCAGACGTGTATAGTCACTGAGCTACCCCAGCCCAGATGTGTATAACCACTAGTCACTGAGCTTCCCCAGCCCAGACGTGTATAACCACTAGTCACTGAGCTACCCCAACCCAGACGTGTATAACTGCTGGTCACTGAGCTACCCCAGCCCAGATGTGTTTAACTGCTGGTCACTGAGCTACCCCAGCCCAGACGTGTTTAACTGCAGGTCACTGACCTACCCCAGCCCAGATGTGTATAACGACTAGTCACTGAGCTACCCCAGCCCAGACGTGTATAGTCACTGAGCTACCCCAGCCCAGACGTGTATAACAACTAGTCACTGAGCTACCCCAGCCCAGATGTGTTTAACTGCTGGTCACTGAGCTACCCCAGCCCAGATGTGTATAGTCACTGAGCTACCCCAGCCCAGACGTGTTTAACTGCTGGTCACTGAGCTACCCCAGCCCAGATGTGTATAACCACTAGTCACTGAGCTACCCCAGCCCAGACGTGTATAACTGCTGGTCACTGAGCTACCCCAGCCCAGACGTGTTTAATTGCTGGTCACTGAGCTACCCCAGCCCACATGTGTTTAACTGCTGGTCACTGAGCTACCCCAGCCCAGATGTGTATAGTCACTGAGCTACCCCAGCCCACACGTGTTTAACTGCTGGTCACTGAGCTAACCCATCCCAGAAGTCATTAACGGATGGTCACTGAGCTACCCCAGCACAGACGTGTTTAACTGCTGGTCACTGAGCTACCCCAGCCCTGACATGTTTAACTGGTGGTCACTGAGCTACCCCAGCCCAGACGTGTTTAACTGCTGGTCACTGAGCTACCCCAGCCCAGACGTGTTTAACTGCTGGTCACTGAGCTACCCCAGCCCACATGTGTTTAACTGCTGGTCACTGAGCTACCCCAGCCCAGACGTGTATAGTCACTGAGCTACCCCAGCCCAGACGTGTATAACCACTAGTCACTGAGCTTCCCCAGCCCAGACGTGTATAACCACTAGTCACTGAGCTACCCCAACCCAGACGTGTATAACTGCTGGTCACTGAGCTACCCCAGCCCAGATGTGTTTAACTGCTGGTCACTGAGCTACCCCAGCCCAGACGTGTTTAACTGCAGGTCACTGACCTACCCCAGCCCAGATGTGTATAACCACTAGTCACTGAGCTACCCCATCCCAGACGTGTATAGTCACTGAGCTACCCCAGCCCAGACGTGTATAACAACTAGTCACTGAGCTACCCCAGCCCAGATGTGTTTAACTGCTGGTCACTGAGATACCCCAGCCCAGATGTGTATAGTCACTGAGCTACCCCAGCCCAGACGTGTTTAACTGCTGGTCACTGAGCTACCCCAGCCCAGATGTGTATAACCACTAGTCACTGAGCTACGCCAGCCCAGACGTGTTTTACTGCTGGTCACTGAGCTACCCCAGCCCAGACGTGTTTAACTGCTGGTCACTGAGCTACCCCAGCCCAGACGTGTTTAAATGCTGGTCACTGAGCTACCCCAGCCCAGACGTGTATAACTGCTGGTAAATGAGCTACCCCAGCCCAGACGTGTATAAGTGCTGGTCACTGAACTACCCCAGCCCAGACGTGTTTAACTGCTGGTCACTGAGCTACCCAAGCCCAGACGTGTATAACTGCTGGTCACTGAGATACCCCAGCCCAGGCGTGTTTAACTGCTGGTCACTGACCTACCCCAGCCCAGACGTGTATAGTCACTGAGCTACCCCAGCCCAGACGTGTTTAACTGCTGGTCACTGAGCTACCCCAGCCCAGACGTGTATAAACACTGAGCTACCCCAGCCCAGACGTGTATAACCACTAGTCACTGAGCTACCCCAGCCCAGACGTGTATAACTGCTGGTCACTGACCTACCCCAGCCCAGACGTGTTTAACTGCTGGTCACTGAGCTACCCCAGCCCAGATGTGTATAGTCACTGAGCTACGCCAGTCCAGGCGTGTTTTACTGCTGGTCACTGAGCTACCCCAGCCCAGAAGTGTTTAACTGCTGGTCACTGAGCTATCCCAGCCCAGACGTGTTTAAATGCTGGTCACTGAGCTACCCCAGCCCAGACGTGTATAACTGCTGGTCACTGAGCTACCCCAGCCCAGACGTGTTTAACTGCTGGTCACTGAGCTACCCCAGCCCAGATGTGTTTAACTGCTGGTCACTGAGCTACCCCAGCCCAGACGGGTATAACTGCTGGTAAATTAGCTACCCCAGCCCAGACGTGTATAACTGCTGGTCACTGAGCTACCCCAGCCCAGACGTGTATAACTGCTGGTCACTGAGCTACCCCAGCCCAGACGTGTTTAACTGCTGGTCACTGAGCTACCCCAGCCCAGATGTGTATAACCACTAGTCACTGAGCTACGCCAGCCCAGACGTGTTTTACTGCTGGTCACTGAGCTACCCCAGCCCAGACGTGTTTAACTGCTGGTCACTGAGCTACCCCAGCCCAGACGTGTTTAAATGCTGGTCACTGAGCTACCCCAGCCCAGACGTGTATAACTGCTGGTAAATGAGCTACCCCAGCCCAGACGTGTATAAGTGCTGGTCACTGAGCTACCCCAGCCCAGGCGTGTTTAACTGCTGGTCACTGAGCTACCCAAGCCCAGACGTGTATAACTGCTGGTCACTGAGATACCCCAGCCCAGACGTGTTTAACTGCTGGTCACTGACCTACCCCAGCCCAGACGTGTATAGTCACTGAGCTACCCCAGCCCAGACGTGTTTAACTGCTGGTCACTGAGCTACCCCAGCCCAGACGTGTATAAACACTGAGCTACCCCAGCCCAGACGTGTATAACCACTAGTCACTGAGCTACCCCAGCCCAGACGTGTTTAACTGCTGGTCACTGAGCTACCCCAGCCCAGATGTGTATAGTCACTGAGCTACGCCAGTCCAGGCGTGTTTTACTGCTGGTCACTGAGCTACCCCAGCCCAGAAGTGTTTAACTGCTGGTCACTGAGCTATCCCAGCCCAGACGTGTTTAAATGCTGGTCACTGAGCTACCCCAGCCCAGACGTGTATAACTGCTGGTCACTGAGCTACCCCAGCCCAGACGTGTTTAACTGCTGGTCACTGAGCTACCCCAGCCCAGATGTGTTTAACTGCTGGTCACTGAGCTACCCCAGCCCAGACGGGTATAACTGCTGGTAAATTAGCTACCCCAGCCCAGACGTGTATAACTGCTGGTCACTGAGCTACCCCAGCCCAGACGTGTATAACTGCTGGTCACTGAGCTACCCCAGCCCAGACGTGTTTAACTGCTGGTCACTGAGCTACCCCAGCCCAAACGTGTTTAACTGCTGGTCACTGAGCTACCCCAGCCCAGACGTGTTTAACTGCTGGTCACTGAGCTACCCCAGCCCAGACATGTATAACCACTAGTCACTGAGCTACCCCAGCCCAGACGTTTTTTACTGCTGGTCACTGAGCTACCCCAGCCCAGATGTGTATAGTCACTGAGCTACCACAGCCCAGACATGTTTAACTGCTAGTCACTGACCTACCCCAGCCCAGATGTGTATAACCACTAGTCATTGAGCTACCCTAACCCAGACGTTTTTAACTGCTGTTCACTGAGCTACCCCAGCCCAGATGTGTTTAACTGCTGGTCACTGAGCTACCCCAGCCCAGATGTGTATAGTCACTGAGCTACCCCAGCCCAGATGTGTTTAACTGCTGGTCACTGAGCTACCCCAGCCCAGACGTGTTTAACTGCTGGTCACTGAGCTACCCCAGCCCAGACGTGTATAACTGCTGGTCACTGAGCTACCCCAGCCCAGATGTGTATAACCACTAGTCACTGAGCTACCCCAGCCCAGACGTGTATAGTCACTGAGCTACCCCAGCCCAGACGTGTATAACCACTAGTCACTGAGCTACCCCAGCCCAGACGTGTATAACTGCTGGTCACTGACCTACCCCAGCCCAGACGTGTTTAACTGCTGGTCACTGAGCTACCCCAGCCCAGATGTGTATAGTCACTGAGCTACCCCAGCCCAGACGTGTTTAACTGCTGGTCACTGAGCTACCCCAGCCCAGATGTGTATAACCACTAGTCACTGAGCTACGCCAGCCCAGACGTGTTTTACTGCTGGTCACTGAGCTACCCCAGCCCAGACGTGTTTAACTGCTGGTCACTGAGCTACCCCAGCCCAGACGTGTTTAAATGCTGGTCACTGAGCTACCCCAGCCCAGACGTGTATAACTGCTGGTCACTGAGCTACCCCAGCCCAGACGTGTTTAACTGCTGGTCACTGAGCTACCCCAGCCCAGATGTGTTTAACTGCTGGTCACTGAGCTACCCCAGCCCAGACGGGTATAACTGCTGGTAAATGAGCTACCCCAGCCCAGACGTGTATAACTGCTGGTCACTGAGCTACCCCAGCCCAGACGTGTATAGTCACTGAGCTACCCCAGCCCAGACGTGTTTAACTGCTGGTCACTGAGCTACCCCAGCCCAGATGTGTATAGTCACTGAGCTACCCCAGCCCAGACGTGTTTAACTGCTGGTCACTGAGCTACCCCAGCCCAGACGTGTATAACCACTAGTCACTGAGCTACGCCAGCCCAGACGTGTTTTACTGCTGGTCACTGAGCTACCCCAGCCCAGAAGTGTTTAACGGATGGTCACTGAGCTACCCCAGCACAGGCGTGTTTAACTGCTGGTCACTGAGCTACCCCAGCCCTGACATGTTTAACTGGTGGTCACTGAGCTACCCCAGCCCAGACGTGTTTAACTGCTGGTCACTGAGCTACCCCAGCCCAGACGTGTTTAACTGCTGGTCACTGAGCTACCCCAGCCCACATGTGTTTAACTGCTGGTCACTGAGCTACCCCAGCCCAGACGTGTATAGTCACTGAGCTACCCCAGCCCAGATGTGTATAACCACTAGTCACTGAGCTTCCCCAGCCCAGACGTGTATAACCACTAGTCACTGAGCTACCCCAACCCAGACGTGTATAACTGCTGGTCACTGAGCTACCCCAGCCCAGATGTGTTTAACTGCTGGTCACTGAGCTACCCCAGCCCAGACGTGTTTAACTGCAGGTCACTGACCTACCCCAGCCCAGATGTGTATAACGACTAGTCACTGAGCTACCCCAGCCCAGACGTGTATAGTCACTGAGCTACCCCAGCCCAGACGTGTATAACAACTAGTCACTGAGCTACCCCAGCCCAGATGTGTTTAACTGCTGGTCACTGAGCTACCCCAGCCCAGATGTGTATAGTCACTGAGCTACCCCAGCCCAGACGTGTTTAACTGCTGGTCACTGAGCTACCCCAGCCCAGATGTGTATAACCACTAGTCACTGAGCTACGCCAGCCCAGACGTGTTTTACTGCTGGTCACTGAGCTACCCCAGCCCAGACGTGTTTAACCGCTGGTCACTGAGCTACCCCAGCCCAGACGTGTTTAAATGCTGGTCACTGAGCTACCCCAGCCCAGACGTGTTTAACTGCTGGTAAATGAGCTACCCCAGCCCAGACGTGTATAAGTGCTGGTCACTGAGCTACCCCAGCCCAGACGTGTTTAACTGCTGGTCACTGAGCTACCCAAGCCCAGACGTGTATAACTGCTGGTCACTGAGCTACCCCAGCCCAGACGTGTTTAACTGCTGGTCACTGACCTACCCCAGCCCAGACGTGTATAGTCACTGAGCTACCCCAGCCCAGACGTGTTTAACTGCTGGTCACTGACCTACCCCAGCCCAGACGTGTATAGTCACTGAGCTACCCCAGCCCAGACGTGTATAACCACTAGTCACTGAGGTACCCCAGCCCAGACGTGTATAACTGCTGGTCACTGACCTACCCCAGCCCAGACGTGTTTAACTGCTGGTCACTGAGCTACCCCAGCCCAGATGTGTATAGTCACTGAGCTACGCCAGCCCAGACGTGTTTTACTGCTGGTCACTGAGCTACCCCAGCCCAGAAGTGTTTAACTGCTGGTCACTGAGCTATCCCAGCCCAGACGTGTTTAAATGCTGGTCACTGAGCTACCCCAGCCCAGACGTGTATAACTGCTGGTCACTGAGCTACCCCAGCCCAGACGTGTTTAACTGCTGGTCACTGAGCTACCCCAGCCCAGATGTGTTTAACTGCTGGTCACTGAGCTACCCCAGCCCAGACGGGTATAACTGCTGGTAAATGAGCTACCCCAGCCCAGACGTGTATAACTGCTGGTCACTGAGCTACCCCAGCCCAGACGTGTTTAACTGCTGGTCACTGAGCTACCCCAGCCCAGACGTGTTTAACTGCTGGTCACTGAGCTACCCCAGCCCAGACATGTATAACCACTAGTCACTGAGCTACCCCAGCCCAGACGTTTTTACTGCTGGTCACTGAGCTACCCCAGCCCAGATGTGTATAGTCACTGAGCTACCACAGCCCAGACATGTTTAACTGCTAGTCACTGACCTACCCCAGCCCAGACGTGTATAACCACTAGTCATTGAGCTACCCTAACCCAGACGTTTTTAACTGCTGTTCACTGAGCTACCCCAGCCCAGACGTGTTTAACTGCTGGTCACTGAGCTACCCCAGCCCAGATGTGTATAGTCACTGAGCTACCCCAGCCCAGACGTGTTTAACTGCTGGTCACTGAGCTACCCCAGCCCAGACGTGTTTAACTGCTGGTCACTGAGCTACCCCAGCCCAGACGTGTATAACTGCTGGTCACTGAGCTACCCCAGCCCAGATGTGTATAACCACTAGTCACTGAGCTACCCCAGCCCAGACGTGTATAGTCACTGAGCTACCCCAGCCCAGACGTGTATAACCACTAGTCACTGAGCTACCCCAGCCCAGACGTGTATAACTGCTGGTCACTGACCTACCCCAGACCAGACGTGTTTAACTGCTGGTCACTGAGCTACCCCAGCCCAGATGTGTATAGTCACTGAGCTACCCCAGCCCAGACGTGTTTAACTGCTGGTCACTGAGCTACCCCAGCCCAGATGTGTATAACCACTAGTCACTGAGCTACGCCAGCCCAGACGTGTTTTACTGCTGGTCACTGAGCTACCCCAGCCCAGACGTGTTTAACTGCTGGTCACTGAGCTACCCCAGCCCAGACGTGTTGAAATGCTGGTCACTGAGCTACCCCAGCCCAGACGTGTATAACTGCTGGTCACTGAGCTACCCCAGCCCAGACGTGTTTAACTGCTGGTCACTGAGCTACCCCAGCCCAGATGTGTTTAACTGCTGGTCACTGAGCTACCCCAGCCCAGACGGGTATAACTGCTGGTAAATGAGCTACCCCAGGCCAGACGTGTATAACTGCTGGTCACTGAGCTACCCCAGCCCAGACGTGTATAGTCACTGAGCTACCCCAGCCCAGACGTGTTTAACTGCTGGTCACTGAGCTACCCCAGCCCAGATGTGTATAGTCACTGAGCTACCCCAGCCCAGACGTGTTTAACTGCTGGTCACTGAGCTACCCCAGCCCAGACGTGTATAACCAATAGTCACTGAGCTACGCCAGCCCAGACGTGTTTTACTGCTGGTCACTGAGCTACCCCAGCCCAGAAGTGTTTAACTGCTGGTCACTGAGCTACCCCAGCCCAGACGTGTTTAAATGCTGGTCACTGAGCTACCCCAGCCCAGACGTGTATAACTGCTGGTCACTGAGCTACCCCAGCCCAGACGTGTTTAACTGCTGGTCACTGAGCTACCCCAGCCCAGATGTGTTTAACTGCTGGTCACTGAGCTACCCCAGCCCAGACGGGTATAACTGCTGGTAAATGAGCTACCCCAGCCCAGACGTGTATAACTGCTGGTCACTGAGCTATCCCAGCCCAGACGTGTATAACTGCTGGTCACTGAGCTACCCCAGCCCAGGCGTGTTTAACTGCTGGTCACTGAGCTACCCCAGCCCAAACGTGTTTAACTGCTGGTCACTGAGCTACCCCAGCCCAGACGTGTTTAACTGCTGGTCACTGAGATACCCCAGCCCAGACATGTATAACCACTAGTCACTGAGCTACCCCAGCCCAGACGTTTTTACTGCTGGTCACTGAGCTACCCCAGCCCAGATGTGTATAGTCACTGAGCTACCCCAGCCCACACGTGTTTAACTGCTGGTCACTGAGCTACCCCAGCCCAGGCATGTATAACCACTAGTCACTGAGCTACCCCAGCCCAGACGTTTTTTACTGCTGGTCACTGAGCTACCCCAGCCCAGATGTGTATAGTCACTGAGCTACCCCAGCCCACACGTGTTTAACTGCTGGTCACTGAGCTACCCCAGCCCAGGCATGTATAACCACTAGTCACTGAGCTACCCCAGCCCAGACGTTTTTACTGCTGGTCACTGAGCTACCCCAGCCCAGACATGTTTAACTGCTGGTCACTGAGCTACCCCAGCCCAGACATGTTTAACTGCTGGTCACTGAGCTACCCCAGCCCAGACGTGTTTAACTGCTGGTCACTGAGCTAACCCATCCCAGACATCGTTAACGGATGGTCACTGAGCTACCCCAGCACAGGCGTGTTTAACTGCTGGTCACTGAGCTACCCCAGCCCTGACATGTTTAACTGCTGGTCACTGAGCTACCCCAGCCCAGACATGTTTAACTGCTGGTCACTGAGCTACCCCAGCCCAGACGTGTTTAACTGCTGGTCACTGAGCTACCCTAACCCAGACGTGTTTAACTGCTGGTCACTGAGCTACCCCAGCCCAGGCGTGTTTAACTGCTGGTCACTGAGCTACCCCAGCCCAGACGTGTATAACCACTAGTCACTGAGCTACGCCAGCCCAGACGTGTTTTACTGCTGGTCACTGAGCTACCCCAGCCCAGAAGTGTTTAACTGCTGGTCACTGAGCTACCCCAGCCCAGATGTGTATAGTCACTGAGCTACCCCAGCCCAGACGTGTTTAACTGCTGGTCACTGAGCTACCCCAGCCCAGACGTGTATAACCACTAGTCACTGAGCTACGCCAGCCCAGGCGTGTTTTACTGCTGGTCACTGAGCTACCCCAGCCCAGAAGTGTTTAACTGCTGGTCACTGAGCTACCCCAGCCCAGACGTGTTTAAATGCTGGTCACTGAGCTACCCCAGCCCAGACGTGTATAACTGCTGGTCACTGAGCTACCCCAGCCCAGACGTGTTTAACTGCTGGTCACTGAGCTACCCCAGCCCAGATGTGTTTAACTGCTGGTCACTGAGCTACCCCAGCCCAGACGGGTATAACTGCTGGTAAATGAGCTACCCCAGCCCAGACGTGTATAACTGCTGGTCACTGAGCTATCCCAGCCCAGACGTGTATAACTGCTGGTCACTGAGCTACCCCAGCCCAGGCGTGTTTAACTGCTGGTCACTGAGCTACCCCAGCCCAAACGTGTTTAACTGCTGGTCACTGAGCTACCCCAGCCCAGGCGTGTTTAACTGCTGGTCACTGAGCTACCCCAGCCCAGACATGTATAACCACTAGTCACTGAGCTACCCCAGCCCAGACGTTTTTTACTGCTGGTCACTGAGCTACCCCAGCCCAGATGTGTATAGTCACTGAGCTACCCCAGCCCACACGTGTTTAACTGCTGGTCACTGAGCTACCCCAGCCCAGGCATGTATAACCACTAGTCACTGAGCTACCCCAGCCCAGACGTTTTTACTGCTGGTCACTGAACTACCCCAGCCCAGATGTGTATAGTCACTGAGCTACCCCAGCCCACACGTGTTTAACTGCTGGTCACTGAGCTACCCCAGCCCAGGCATGTATAACCACTAGTCACTGAGCTACCCCAGCCCAGACGTTTTTACTGCTGGTCACTGAGCTACCCCAGCCCAGCGTGTTTAACTGCTGGTCACTGAGCTACCCCAGCCCAGACGTGTTTAACTGCTGGTCACTGAGCTACCCCAGCCCAGACGTGTTTAACTGCTGGTCACTGAGCTAACCCATCCCAGACATCGTTAACGGATGGTCACTGAGCTACCCCAGCACAGGCGTGTTTAACTGCTGGTCACTGAGCTACCCCAGCCCTGACATGTTTAACTGCTGGTCACTGAGCTACCCCAGCCCAGGCGTGTTTAACTGCTGGTCACTGAGCTACCCCAGCCCAGGCGTGTTTAACTGCTGGTCACTGAGCTACCCCAGCCAAGACGTGTTTAACTGCTGGTCACTGAGCAACCCCAGCCCAGGCGTGTATAACCACTAGTCACTGAGCTACCCCAGCCCAGACGTGTTTAGTCACTGAGCTACCCCAGCCCAGGCGTGTATAACCACTAGTCACTGAGCTACCCCAGCCCAGACGTGTTTAACTGCTGGTCACTGAGCAACCCCAGCCCAGACGTGTTTAACTGCTGGTCACTGACCTACCCCAGCCCAGACGTGTTTAACTGCTGGTCACTGAGATACCCCAGCCCAGATTTGTTTAACTGCTGGTCACTGAGCTACCCCAGCCCAGACGGGTATAACTGCCGGTCACTGAGCTACCCCAGCCCAGACGTGTATAACTGCTGGTCACTGAGCTACCCCAGCCCAGACGTGTTTAACTGCTGGTCACTGACCTACCCCAGCCCAGACGTGTATAGTCACTGAGCTACCCCAGCCCAGGCGTGTTTAACTGCTGGTCACTGAGCTACCCCAGCCCAGACATGTATAACTGCTGGTCACTGAGCTACCCCAGCCCAGATGTGTATAACCACTAGTCACTGAGCTACCCCAGCCCAGACGTGTATAGTCACTGAGCTACCCCAGCCCAGACGTGTATAACCACTAGTCACTGAGCTACCCCAGCCCAGACGTGTATAACTGCTGGTCACTGATCTACCCCAGCCCAGACGTGTTTAACTGCTGGTCACTGAGCTACCCCAGCCCAGATGTGTATAGTCACTGACCTACCCCAGCCCAGACGTGTTTAACTGCTGGTCACTGAGCTACCCCAGCCCAGATGTGTATAACCACTAGTCACTGAGCCACGCCAGCCCAGGCGTGTTTTACTGCTGGTCACTGAGCTACCCCAGCCCAGACGTGTTTAAATGCTGGTCACTGAGCTACCCCAGCCCAGACGTGTATAACTGCTGGTCACTGAGCTACCCCAGCCCAGACGTGTTTAACTGCTGGTCACTGAGCTACCCCAGCCCAGATGTGTTTAACTGCTGGTCACTGAGCTACCCCAGCCCAGACTGGTATAACTGCTGGTAAATGAGCTACCCCAGCCCAGACGTGTATAACTGCTGGTCACTGAGCTACCCCAGCCCAGACGTGTTTAACTGCTGGTCACTGAGCTACCCCAGCCCAAACGTGTTTAACTGCTGGTCACTGAGCTACCCCAGCCCAGACGTGTTTAACTGCTGGTCACTGAGATACCCCAGCCCAGACATGTATAACCACTAGTCACTGAGCTACCCCAGCCCAGACGTTTTTACTGCTGGTCACTGAGCTACCCCAGCCCAGATGTGTATAGTCACTGAGCTACCCCAGCCCACACGTGTTTAACTGCTGGTCACTGAGCTACCCCCAGCCCAGGCATGTATAACCACTAGTCACTGAGCTACCCCAGCCCAGACGTTTTTACTGCTGGTCACTGAGCTACCCCAGCCAAGGCGTGTTTAACTGCTGGTCACTGAGCAACCCCAGCCCAGACGTGTATAACCACTAGTCACTGAGCTACCCCAGCCCAGGCGTGTTTAGTCACTGAGCTACCCCAGCCCAGGCGTGTATAACCACTAGTCACTGAGCTACCCCAGCCCAGACGTGTTTAACTGCTGGTCACTGAGCAACCCCAGCCCAGACGTGTTTAACTGCTGGTCACTGACCTACCCCAGCCCAGACGTGTTTAACTGCTGGTCACTGAGATACCCCAGCCCAGATTTGTTTAACTGCTGGTCACTGAGCTACCCCAGCCCAGACGGGTATAACTGCCGGTCACTGAGCTACCCCAGCCCAGACGTGTATAACTGCTGGTCACTGAGCTACCCCAGCCCAGACGTGTTTAACTGCTGGTCACTGAGCTACCCCAGCCCAGACGTGTATAACTGCTGGTCACTGACCTACCCCAGCCCAGACGTGTATAGTCACTGAGCTACCCCAGCCCAGACGTGTTTAACTGCTGGTCACTGAGCTACCCCAGCCCAGACATGTATAACTGCTGGTCACTGAGCTACCCCAGCCCAGATGTGTATAACCACTAGTCACTGAGCTACCCCAGCCCAGACGTGTATAGTCACTGAGCTACCCCAGCCCAGACGTGTATAACCACTAGTCACTGAGCTACCCCAGCCCAGACGTGTATAACTGCTGGTCACTGATCTACCCCAGCCCAGACGTGTTTAACTGCTGGTCACTGAGCTACCCCAGCCCAGATGTGTATAGTCACTGACCTACCCCAGCCCAGACGTGTTTAACTGCTGGTCACTGAGCTACCCCAGCCCAGATGTGTATAACCACTAGTCACTGAGACACGCCAGCCCAGGCGTGTTTTACTGCTGGTCACTGAGCTACCCCAGCCCAGACGTGTTTAAATGCTGGTCACTGAGCTACCCCAGCCCAGACGTGTATAACTGCTGGTCACTGAGCTACCCCAGCCCAGACGTGTTTAACTGCTGGTCACTGAGCTACCCCAGCCCAGATGTGTTTAACTGCTGGTCACTGAGCTACCCCAGCCCAGACTGGTATAACTGCTAGTAAATGAGCTACCCCAGCCCAGACGTGTATAACTGCTGGTCACTGAGCTACCCCAGCCCAGACGTGTTTAACTGCTGGTCACTGAGCTACCCCAGCCCAGACGTGTATAACTGCTGGTCACTGACCTACCCCAGCCCAGATGTGTATAGTCACTGAGCTACCCCAGCCCAGACGTGTTTAACTGCTGGTCACTGAGCTACCCCAGCCCAGACGTGTTTAACTGCTGGTCACTGAGCTACCCCAGCCCAGATGTGTATAGTCACTGAGCTAACCCAGCCCAGACGTGTTTAACTGCTGGTCACTGAGCTACCCCAGCCCAGACGTGTATAACCACTAGACACTGAGCTACGCCAGCCCAGACGTGTTTTACTGCTGGTCACTGAGCTACCCCAGCCCAGAAGTGTTTAACTGCTGGTCACTGAGCTACCCCAGCCCAGACGTGTTTAAATGCTGGTCACTGAGCTACCCCAGCCCAGACGTGTATAACTGCTGGTCACTGAGCTACTCCAGCCCATACGTGTTTAACTGCTGGTCACTGAGCTACCCCAGCCCAGATGTGTTTAACTGCTGGTCACTGAGCTACCCAGCCCAGACGGGTATAACTGCTGGTCACTGAGCTACCCCAGCCCAGACGTGTTTAAATGCTGGTCACTGAGCTACCCCAGCCCAGACGTGTATAACTGCTGGTCACTGAGCTACTCCAGCCCATACGTGTTTAACTGCTGGTCACTGAGCTACCCCAGCCCAGATGTGTTTAACTGCTGGTCACTGAGCTACCCCAGCCCAGACGGGTATAACTGCTGGTAAATGAGCTACCCCAGCCCAGACGTGTATAACTGCTGGTCACTGAGCTACCCCAGCCCAGACGTGTATAACTGCTGCTCACTGAGCTACCCCAGCCCAGACGTGTTTAACTGCTGGTCACTGAGCTACCCCAGCCCAAACGTGTTTAACTGCTGGTCGCTGAGCTACCCCAGCCCAGATGTGTTTAACTGCTGGTCACTGAGCTACCCCAGCCCAGACGTGTATAACTGCTGGTCACTGAGCTACCCCAGCCCAGACGTGTTTAACTGCTGGTCACTGAGCTACCCCAGCCCAGACGTGTTTAACTGCTGGTCACTGAGCTAACCCATCCCAGGCGTCGTTAACGGATGGTCACTGAGCTACCCCAGCCCAGACGTGTTTAACTGCTGGTCACTGAGCTACCCCAGCCCAGACATGTTTAACTGCTGGTCACTGAGCTACCCCAGCCCAGACGTGTTTAACTGCTGGTCACTGAACTACCCCAGCCCAGACGTGTATAGTCACTGAGCTACCCCAGCCCAGACGTGTATAACCACTAGTCACTGAGCTACCCCAGCCCAGACGTGTTTAACTGCTGGTCACTGAGCTACCCCAGCCCAGACGTGTTTAACTGCTGGTCACTGAGCTAACCCATCCCAGACGTCGTTAACGGATGGTCACTGAGCTACCCCAGCACAGGCGTGTTTAACTGCTGGTCACTGAGCTACCCCAGCCCTGACATGTTTAACTGCTGGTCACTGAGCTACCCCAGCCCAGGCGTGTTTAACTGCTGGTCACTGAGCTACCCCAGCCCAGGCGTGTTTAACTGCTGGTCATTGAGCTACCCTAACCCAGGCGTGTTTAACTGCTGGTCACTGAGCTACCCCAGCCCAGACGTGTTTAACTGCTGGTCACTGAGCTACCCCAGCCCAGACGTGTATAACCACTAGTCACTGAGCTACCCCAGCCCAGACGTGTTTAGTCACTGAGCTACCCCAGCCCAGACGTGTATAACCACTAGTCACTGAGCTACCCCAGCCCAGACGTGTTTAACTGCTGGTCACTGAGCAACCCCAGCCCAGACGTGTTTAACTGCTGGTCACTGACCTACCCCAGCCCAGACGTGTTTAACTGCTGGTCACTGAGCTACCCCAGCCCAGATGTGTTTAACTGCTGGTCACTGAGCTACCCCAGCCCAGACGGGTATAACTGCCGGTCACTGAGCTACCCCAGCCCAGACGTGTATAACTGCTGGTCACTGAGCTACCCCAGCCCTGACGTGTTTAACTGCTGGTCACTGAGCTACCCCAGCCCAGACGTGTATAACTGCTGGTCACTGACCTACCCCAGCCCAGACGTGTATAGTCACTGAGCTAACCCAGCCCAGGCGTGTTTAACTGCTGGTCACTGAGCTACCCCAGCCCAGACGTGTTTAACTGCTGGTCACTGAGCTACCCCAGCCCAGACATGTATAACCTCTAGTCACTGAGCTACCCCAGCCCAGACGTGTTTAACTGCTGGTCACTGAGCTACCCCAGCCCAGACATGTTTTACTGCTGGTCACTGTGCTACCCCAGCCCAGACGTGTTTAACTGCTGGTCACTGAGCTACCCCAGCCCAGACGTGTTTAACTGCTGGTCACTGAGCTACCCCAGCCCAGACATGTTTAACTGCTGGTCACTGAGCTACCCCAGCCCAGACGTGTTTAACTGCTGGTCACTGAACTACCCCAGCCCAGACGTGTATAGTCACTGAGCTACCCCAGCCCAGGCGTGTATAACCACTAGTCACTGAGCTACCCCAGCCCAGACGTGTATAACTGCTGGTCACTGACCTACCCCAGCCCAGACGTGTTTAACTGCTGGTCACTGAGCTACCCCAGCCCAGACGTGTTTAACTGCTGGTCACTGAGCTACCCCAGCCCAGACGTGTTTAACTGCTGGTCACTGAGCTACCAGCCCAGACGTGTATAACCACTAGTCACTGAGCTACGCCAGCCCAGGCGTGTTTTACTGCTGGTCACTGAGCTACCCCAGCCCAGACGTGTTTAACTGCTGGTCACTGAGCTACCCCAGCCCAGACGTGTATAACTGCTGGTCACTGAGCTACCCCAGCCCAGGCGTGTTTAACTGCTGGTCACTGAGCTACCCCAGCCCAGACGTGTTTAACTGCTGGTCACTGAGCTACCCCAGCCCAGACGTGTATAACCACTAGTCACTGAGCTACCCTAGCCCAGGCGTGTTTAACTGCTGGTCACTGAGCTACCCCAGCCCAGACATGTTTTACTGCTGGTCACTGTGCTACCCCAGCCCAGACGTGTTTAACTGCTGGTCACTGAGCTACCCCAGCCCAGGCGTGTTTAACTGCTGGTCACTGAGCTACCCCAGCCCAGACATGTTTAACTGCTGGTCACTGAGCTACCCCAGCCCAGGCGTTATTAACTGCTGGTCACTGAACTACCCCAGCCCAGACGTGTATAGTCACTGAGCTACCCCAGCCCAGACGTGTATAACCACTAGTCACTGAGCTACCCCAGCCCAGACGTGTATAACTGCTGGTCACTGACCTACCCCAGCCCAGGCGTGTTTAACTGCTGGTCACTGAGCTACCCCAGCCCAGGCGTGTTTAACTGCTGGTCACTGAGCTACCCCAGCCCAGACGTGTATAGTCACTGAGCTACCCCAGCCCAGACGTGTTTAACTGCTGGTCACTGACCTACCCCAGCCCAGACGTGTATAGTCACTGAGCTACCCCAGCCCAGACGTGTATAGTCACTGAGCTACCCCAGCCCAGACATGTTTAACTGCTGGTCACTGAGCTACCCCAGCCCAGACGTGTTTAACTGCTGGTCACTGTGCTACCCCAGCCCAGACGTGTATAACCACTAGTCACTGAGCTACCCCAGCCCAGGCGTGTTTAACTGCTGGTCACTGAGCTACCCCAGCCCAGACGTGTTTAACTGCTGGTCACTGAGGTACCCCAGCCCAGACGTGTTTAACTGCTGGTCACTGAGCTACCCCAGCCCAGGCGTGTTTTACTGCTGGTCACTGAGTTACCTCAGCCCAGACGTGTATAACTGCTGGTCACTGAGCTACCCCAGCCCAGACGTGTTTAACTGCTGGTCACTGAGGTACCCCAGCCCAGACATGTTTAACTGCTGGTCACTGAGCTACCCCAGCCCAGACGTGTTTAACTGCTGGTCACTGAACTACCCCAGCCCAGACGTGTATAGTCACTGAGCTACCCCAGCCCAGGCGTGTTTTACTGCTGGTCACTGAGTTACCTCAGCCCAGACGTGTATAACTGCTGGTCACTGAGCTACCCCAGCCCAGACATGTTTAACTACTGGTCACTGAGGTACCCCAGCCCAGACATGTTTAACTGCTGGTCACTGAGCTACCCCAGCCCAGACGTGTTTAACTGCTGGTCAATGAGCTACCCCAGCCCAGATGTGTATAACCACTAGTCACTGAGCTACCCCAGCCCAGACATGTGTTTAACTGCTGGTCACTGAGCTACCCCAGCCCAGACATGTATAACCACTAGTCACTGAGCTACCCCAGCCCAGGCGTGTTTAACTGCTGGTCACTGAGCTACCCCAGCCCAGACGTGTTTAACTGCTGGTCACTGTGCTACCCCAGCCCAGACGTGTTTAACTGCTGGTCACTGAGCTACCCCAGCCTAGGCGTGTTTAACTGCTGGTCACTGAGCTACCCCAACCCAGACGTGTTTAACTGCTGGTCACTGAACTACCCCAGCCCAGACGTGTATAGTCACTGAGCTACCCCAGCCCAGACGTGTTTTACTGCTGGTCACTGAGTTACCTCAGCCCAGACGTGTATAACTGCTGGTCACTGAGCTACCCCAGTCCAGACATGTTTAACTGCTGGTCACTGAGCTACCCCAGCCCAGACGTGTTTAACTGCTGGTCACTGAACTACCCCAGCCCAGACGTGTATAGTCACTGAGCTACCCCAGCCCAGACGTGTTTTACTGCTGGTCACTGAGTTACCTCAGCCCAGACGTGTATAACTGCTGGTCACTGAGCTACCCCAGCCCAGACATGTTTAACTGCTGGTCACTGAGGTACCCCAGCCCAGACATGTTTAACTGCTGGTCACTGAGCTACCCCAGCCCAGACGTGTTTAACTGCTGGTCAATGAGCTACCCCAGCCCAGACGTGTATAACCACTATTCACTGAGCTACCCCAGCCCAGACATGTGTTTAACTGCTGGTCACTGAGCTACCCCAGCCCAGACATGTATAACCACTAGTCACTGAGCTACCCCAGCCCAGACGTGTTTAACTGCTGGTCACTGAGCTACCCCAGCCCAGACGTGTTTAACCGCTGGTCACTGTGCTACCCCAGCCCAGGCGTGTTTAACTGCTGGTCACTGAGCTACCCCAGCCTAGACGTGTTTAACTGCTGGTCACTGAGCTACCCCAGCCCAGACGTGTTTAACTGCTGGTCACTGAGCTACCCCAGCCCAGACGTGTTTAACTGCTGGTCACTGACCTACCCCACCCCAGACATGTTTAACTGCTGGTCACTGTGCTACCCCAGCCCAGACGTGTTTAACTGCTGGTCACTGAGCTATCCCACCCCAGACATGTTTAACTGCTGGTCACTGAGCTACCCCAGCCCAGACGTGTTTAACTGCTGGTCAATGAGCTACCCCAGCCCAGACGTGTATAACCACTAGTCACTGAGCTACCCCAGCCCAGACATGTATAACCACTAGTCACTGAGCTACCCCAGCCCAGACGTGTTTAACTGCTGGTCACTGAGCTACCCCAGCCCAGACGTGTTTAACTGCTGGTCACTGTGCTACCCCAGCCCAGACGTGTTCAACTGCTGGTCACTGAGCTACCCCAGCCTAGACGTGTTTAACTGCTGGTCACTGAGCTACCCCAGCCCAGACGTGTTTAACTGCTGGTCACTGAGCTACCCCAGCCCAGACGTGTTTAACTGCTGGTCACTGTGCTACCCCAGCCCAGACGTGTTTAACTGCTGGTCACTGAGCTACCCCAGCCCAGACGTGTTTAACTGCTGGTCACTGACCTACCCCAGCCCAGACGTGTTTAACTGCTGGTCACTGTGCTACCCCAGCCCAGACGTGTTTAACTGCTGGTCACTGAGCTACCCCAGCCCAGACGTGTTTAACTGCTGGTCACTGACCTACCCCAGCCCAGACGTGTTTAACTGCTGGTCACTGAGCTATCCCACCCCAGACATGTTTAACTGCTGGTCACTGAGCTACCCCAGCCCAGACGTGTTTAACTGCTGGTCAATGAGCTACCCCAGCCCAGACGTGTATAACCACTAGTCACTGAGCTACCCCAGCCCAGACATGTGTTTAACTGCTGGTCACTGAGCTACCCCAGCCCAGACATGTATAACCACTAGTCACTGAGCTACCCCAGCCCAGACGTGTTTAACTGCTGGTCACTGAGCTACCCCAGCCCAGACGTGTTTAACTGCTGGTCACTGTGCTACCCCAGCCCAGACGTGTTTAACTGCTGGTCACTGAGCTACCCCAGCCTAGACGTGTTTAACTGCTGGTCACTGAGCTACCCCAGCCCAGGCGTGTTTAACTGCTGGTCACTGAGCTACCCCAGCCCAGACGTGTTTAACTGCTGGTCACTGTGCTACCCCAGCCCAGACGTGTTTAACTGCTGGTCACTGAGCTACCCCAGCCCAGACGTGTTTAACTGCTGGTCACTGACCTACCCCACCCCAGACGTGTTTAACTGCTGGTCACTGTGCTACCCCAGCCCAGACGTGTTTAACTGCTGGTCACTGAGCTATCCCACCCCAGACGCGTTTAACTGCTGGTCACTGAGCTACCCCAGCCCAGACATGTTTTAACTGCTGGTCTTTTGTTCCAGCTGATCAGTTGCTGCTGAAACACAACAGGTCATGGCCATTATTGGTTCTTCCAATGGGGACTGAAGACAAACAATCCAATCCAGAGGCTTTAAATTGATGCAGGAATGTCACACCATAGAGAGAACACTCTCCTTAGAGCCTTGGTGTCCAGTCAGCAATGTCCATTGAGGCCAAAGTGCCTTTTCACGTGCGAGTGATAATTAGGCCTGTGTCTCAAATCAAATTTGATTTATCACATGAGCCGGTGTAGACCTTTCAGTGAAATGCTTATTTAAAAGCCCTTAACCAACGATTCAGTTTCAAGAAAAATAACTGTTGAGTAAAAAAATAGGGGTGTTGCTGAGCATAAGCCTGGCAGATGTGTTAATAATAATAATAATATATGCCATTTAGCAGACGCTTTTATCCAAAGCGACTTACAGTCATGTGTGCATACATTCTACGTATGGGTGGTCCGGGAATCGAACCCACTACCCTGGCGTTACAAGCGCCATGCTCTACCAACTGAGCTACAGAGTTACCTACCCTCACCACCTGGGAAGCCCGTCAGGAAGTCCGGGATCCAGGTGCAGAGGGACGTGTTTAGTCCCAGGGTCCTTAGTTTAGTGATGAGCTTTGAGGGTACTATGGTGTTGAACGCTGATCTGTAGTCATTGAAGAGCATTCCTTTTGTGTTCCTTTTGTCCAGGTGGGAAAGGGCAGTGTGGAGTGCAATAGAGATTGCATCATCTGTGGATCTGTTGGGGCGGTATATGCATATTGTATTGAGTCCAGGGGTTCTGACATAATGGTGTTGATGTGAGCCTTGCGAATGTTGACCTGTTTAAAGGTCTTACGCACATCGGCTATGGAGAGCGTGATCACACAGTCGTCCGGAACAGCTAATGCTCTCATGCATGCTTCAGTATTGCTGGCCTCGGATCGAGCATAGAAGTAATTTAGCTCCTCTGGTAGGTTTGAGTCACTGGGCAGCTCTCGGCTGTGCTTCCCTTTGTAGTCTGTAGTAGTTTGCAAGACCTGCCACATCCAACGAGCGTCGGAGTCGGCTCCTTGAAAGTGTCAGCTCTAATCTTCAGCTCGGTGCAGATGTTGCCTGTAATCCATTGCTTCTGGTTGGGGTATATACTGTAGGGACGACATCATCGATGCACTTATTGATGAAGCCAGTGACTGAGGTGGTGGACTCCTCAATGCCATCGGAAGAATCCCCGGAACATATTCCAGTCTGTGCTACAAAACAGTCCTGTAGTTTAGCATCTGCTTCATCTGACCACTTTTTATTGATCTAGTCACTGGTGCTTCCAGCTTTAGTTTTTGCTTATAATCAGGAAGATAGAATTATGGTCAGATATGCCAAATGGAGGGTGAGGGAGAGATTTTTATGCATCTCTGTGTGTGCAGTAAAGTTGGTCTAGAGTTTTTTTCCCCTCCGGTTGCACATTTAATATGCTGGTAGAAATTAGGTTCAAAGGATTTAAGTTTCACTGCATTACAGTCCCCAGCCACCAGGAGCGCTGCCTCTGGACGAGCGTTTTCCTGTGTTTTTATGGCCTTATACAGCTCATTGAGTGCGGTCTTAGTGCCAGCACCGGTCTGTGGTGGTATGTAGACAACTACGAAAAATACAGATGAAAACTCTCTAGGTAGATAGTGTGGTCTACAGCTTATCATGAGATACTCTACCTCAGGCAAGCAAAACCTTAAGACTTCCTTAATATTAGATTTCGTTCACCAGCTGTTGTTTACAAATATACACAGTCTGCCACCTCTTACAGTGAATTCCCAGCCAGACATATGTTATCCATGTCGACGTTCAGCCACGACACTGTGAAACATAAGATATTGATCCTCAAAACAATGGTGCGTTCTCAGCCCCTCGTGTACACCCTGTTCACCCACAACTGCGTGTCCATGCACGCCTCCAAACTCAATAATCGAGTTTGCAGACAACACTATGGTGGTAGGCTTGATTACCAACAACGACAAGACAGCCTACATGGAGGAGTTGAGTGCCCTCGGAAGTGTGGTGTCAGGAAAACAACCTCTCACTCAATGTCAACAAAACAAAAGAGATTATGGTGGACTTCAGGAAACAGCAAAGAGAGCAGCCCCGATCCACATCAATGGGAAAGCAGTGGAGAAGGTGGAAAGTGTTAATTTCCTCTGTGTACATATCACTGACATAATTTGGCTTGTCACCGAAAACACTCACTCCTGTTTTACAGGTGCACAATTGAGAGCATCCTGGCAGGCTTTATCACCGCCTGGTACGGAAACTGCACCGCCCACAACCGTAGGGCTCTCCAGAGGGTAGTGAGGTCTGCACAACACATCACCGGGGCAAACTACCTGCCCTCCAGGACATCTACAACAGTTGGGAAAGGAGTGCATGTCACAGGAAGGCAAAAAAGATCATCAAGGACAACAATCAGCTGAGCCACTACCTGTTCACCCCGCTATCATCCAGAAGGCGAGGTCAGTACAGGTGCATCAAAGCGGGGACCGAGAGACTGAAAAACAGCTTCTATCTCAAAGCCATCAGATTGTTAAAACAGCCATCACTAGCACAGAGAGGTGGCTGTCTACCTACCAGACTTGATATCATTGGCCACTTTAATAAATGGAACACGAGTCACTTTAATAATGCCTCTTTAAGAATGTTTACATATTGTCACGTTCTGACCTTTATTTCCTGTGTTTTTGTATTTAGTTAGTATGGTCAGGGCGTGAGTTGGATGGGCAGTCTGTTTGTTTTTCTATGATTTGGGTATTTCTATGTTTCGGCCTAGTATGGTTCTCAATCAGAGGCAGGTGTCATTAGTTGTCTCTGATTGAGAATCATACTTAGGTAGCCTGGGTTTCACTGTGTGTTGGTGGGTGATTGTTCCTGTCTCTGTCTTTGCACCAGATAGGACTGTTTTGAGTTTTCACATTTCTTGTTTTTTTTGTAGTCAGTTGTTCATGTGTACCTTAACGTATTAAAAAGAACCATGGACACTTACCACGCCGCGTATTGGTCCTCTGATCTGTTTCGCCTCTCCTCTTCGGAAGAAGAGGAGGAAATTCATTACACATATCTCGCATTACTCATCTCATATGTATATAATGTATACTGTATCCTTCACTATCTATTCTTTACTATCTAATACATCTTAGCCTCTCTGTCACTGCTCATCCATATATTTTATATTTATATATTCTCATATCATTCCTTTCCTAGATTGTGTGTATTAGGTTTTGTTGATGAATTGTTAGATATTACATGTTTAGATATTGCTCTACTGTTGGATCTAGAAGCATAAGCATTTCGCTACACTCTCAATAACATCTGCAATAAAACCAATCAAATTTGATTTATTACCCTTTTTAATGTCCCGTTGGTAGGATATCCGTGATCGTAGCTCGTCTATTTTGTTACCCAATGATTACACGTTGGCTAATAGGACTGACGGTAGAGGCAGATTACCCACTCGCCATCGGATCCTTACAAAGCACCCCAACCTCCGTCCCCGATATCTCCTTCTCTTCTTTATGTGAATGATGGGGATTTGGGCCTGTCGGCTGTATGAAGTAAATCCTTTGCGTCCGACTCAATTAAAGAAAAAAATCTTCATCCAGTACGAGGTGAGTAATCGCTGTCCTGAAGTTCTTTTCAGTCATAAGAGACGGTGGTAGAAACATTATATACTAAAGTTGAAAGAAACGCACACCTGTGTAGGCGAGGTGCCGGCTAGCATAGTAGAACACCTGTTTAGGCGAGGTGCCGGCTAGCGGAGTGGAACACCTGTTTAGGAGAGGTGCCGGCTAGCGGAGTGGAACATCTGTTTAGGCGAGGTGCCGGCTAGCGGAGTGGAACATCTGTTTAGGCGAGGTGCCGCCTAGCGGAGTGGAACACCTGTTTAGGCGAGGTGCCGGCTAGCGGAGTGGAACACCTGTTTAGGCGAGGTGCCGGCTAGCATAGTAGAACACCTGTTTAGGCGAGGTGCCGGCTAGCAGAGTAGAACACCTGTTTAGGCGAGGTGCCGGCTAGCGGAGTGGAACACCTGTTTAGGCGAGGTGCCGGCTAGCGGAGTGGAACACCTGTTTAGGCGAGGTGCCGCCTAGCGGAGTGGAACACCTGTTTAGGCGAGGTGCCGGCTAGCATAGTAGAACACCTGTTTAGGCGAGGTGCCGCCTAGCGGAGTGGAACACCTGTTTAGGCGAGGTGCCGCCTAGCGGAGTGGAACACCTGTTTAGGCGAGGTGCTGGCTAGCGGAGTGGAACTCCTGTTTAGGCGAGGTGCCGGCTAGCGGAGTGGAACTCCTGTTTAGGCGAGGTGCTGGCTAGCGGAGTGGAACACCTGTTTAGGCGAGGTGCCGGCTAGCGGAGTGGAACACCTGTTTAGGCGAGGTGCCGGCTAGCGGAGTGGAACACCTGTTTAGGCGAGGTGCCGGCTAGCGGAGTGGAACACCTGTTTAGGCGAGGTGCCGGCTAGCGGAGTAGAACACCTGTTTAGGCGAGGTGCCGGCTAGCGGAGTAGAACACCTGTTTAGGCGAGGTGCTGGCTAGCGGAGTGGAACACCTGTTTAGGCGAGGTGCCGCCTAGCGGAGTGGAACACCTGTTTAGGCGAGGTGCCGCCTAGCGGAGTGGAACACCTGTTTAGGCGAGGTGCCGGCTAGTGGAGTAGAACACCTGTTTAGGCGAGGTGCTGGCTAGCGGAGTGGAACACCTGTTTAGGCGAGGTGCTGGCTAGCGGAGTGGAACACCTGTTTAGGCGAGGTGCTGGCTAGCGGAGTGGAACACCTGTTTAGGCGAGGTGCCGGCTAGCGGAGTGGAACACCTGTTTAGGAGAGGTGCTGGCTAGCGGAGTGGAACACCTGTTTAGGCGAGGTGCTGGCTAGCGGAGTGGAACACCTGTTTAGGCGAGGTGCTGGCTAGCGGAGTGGAACACCTGTTTAGGCGAGGTGCCGGCTAGCGGAGTGGAACACCTGTTTAGGCGAGGTGCCGGCTAGCGGAGTGGAACACCTGTTTAGGCGAGGTGCTGGCTAGCGGAGTGGAACACCTGTTTAGGCGAGGTGCTGGCTAGCGGAGTGGAACACCTGTTTAGGCGAGGTGCCGCCTAGCGGAGTGGAACACCTGTTTAGGCGAGGTGCTGGCTAGCGGAGTGGAACACCTGTTTAGGCGAGGTGCCGGCTAGCGGAGTGGAACACCTGTTTAGGCGAGGTGCTGGCTAGCGGCGAGTGGAGCACCTGTTTAGGCGAGGTGCCGGCTAGCGGAGTGGAGCACCTGTTTAGGCGAGGTGCTGGCTAGCGGAGTGGAGCACCTGTTTAGGCGAGGTGCCGGCTAGCGGAGTGGAGCACCTGTTTAGGCGGGTGCTGGCTAGCGGAGTGGAACACCTGTTTAGGCGAGGTGCCGGCTAGCGGAGTGGAACACCTGTTTAGGCGAGGTGCCGGCTAGCGGAGTGGAACACCTGTTTAGGCGAGGTGCCGGCTAGCGGAGTGGAACACCTGTTTAGGCGAGGTGCCGGCTAGCGGAGTGGAGCACCTGTTTAGGCGAGGTGCCGGCTAGCGGAGTGGAGCACCTGTTTAGGCGAGGTGCTGGCTAGCGGAGTGGAGCACCTGTTTAGGCGAGGTGCCGGCTAGCGGAGTGGAACACCTGTTTAGGCGAGGTGCCGGCTAGCGGAGTGGAGCACCTGTTTAGGCAAGGTGCCGGCTAGCGGAGTGGAGCACCTGTTTAGGCGAGGTGCCGGCTAGCGGAGTGGAACACCTGTTTAGGCGAGGTGCCGGCTAGCGGAGTGGAACACCTGTTTAGGCGAGGTGCCGGCTAGCGGAGTGGAGCACCTGTTTAGGCGAGGTGCCGGCTAGCGGAGTGGAACACCTGTTTAGGCGAGGTGCCGGCTAGCGGAGTGGAGCACCTGTTTAGGCGAGGTGCCGGCTAGCGGAGTGGAGCACCTGTTTAGGCGAGGTGCCGGCTAGCGGAGTGGAGCACCTGTTTAGGCGAGGTGCCGGCTAGCGGAGTGGAACACCTGTTTAGGCGAGGTGCCGGCTAGCGGAGTGGAGCACCTGTTTAGGCGAGGTGCTGGCTAGCGGCGAGTGGAGCACCTGTTTAGGCGAGGTGCCGGCTAGCGGAGTGGAACACCTGTTTAGGCGAGGTGCCGGCTAGCGGAGTGGAACACCTGTTTAGGCGAGGTGCCGGCTAGCGGAGTGGAACACCTGTTTAGGCGAGGTGCTGGCTAGCGGCGAGTGGAGCACCTGTTTAGGCGAGGTGCCGGCTAGCGGAGTGGAACACCTGTTTAGGCGAGGTGCTGGCTAGCGGCGAGTGGAGCACCTGTTTAGGCGAGGTGCCGGCTAGCGGAGTGGAGCACCTGTTTAGGCGAGGTGCCGCCTAGCGGAGTGGAGCACCTGTTTAGGCGAGGTGCTGGCTAGCGGAGTGGAACACCTGTTTAGGCGAGGTGCCGCCTAGCGGAGTGGAGCACCTGTTTAGGCGAGGTGCTGGCTAGCGGAGTGGAGCACCTGTTTAGGCGAGGTGCCGGCTAGCGGAGTGGAACACCTGTTTAGGCGAGGTGCCGGCTAGCGTAGTAGAACACCTGTTTAGGCGAGGTGCCGGCTAGCGGAGTGGAACACCTGTTTAGGCGAGGTGCCGGCTAGCGGAGTGGAACACCTGTTTAGGCGAGGTGCCGGCTAGGAGTGGAACACCTGTTTAGGCGAGGTGCCGGATAGCGGAGTAGAACACCTGTTTAGGCGAGGTGCCGGCTAGCGGAGTGGAACACCTGTTTAGGCGAGGTGCCGGCTAGCGGAGTGGAACACCTGTTTAGGCGAGGTGCCGGCTAGTGGAGTAGAACACCTGTTTAGGCGAGGTGCCGCCTAGCGGAGTGGAACACCTGTTTAGGCGAGGTGCCGGATAGCGGAGTAGAACACCTGTTTAGGCGAGGTGCCGGCTAGCGGAGTAGAACACCTGTTTAGGCGAGGTGCCGGCTAGCGGAGTAGAACACCTGTTTAGGCGAGGTGCCGGCTAGCGGAGTAGAACACCTGTTTAGGCGAGGTGCCGGCTAGCGGAGTAGAACACCTGTTTAGGCGAGGTGCCGGCTAGCGGAGTAGAACACCTGTTTAGGCGAGGTGCCGGCTAGCGGAGTAGAGCACCTGTTTAGGCGAGGTGCCGGCTAGCGGAGTGGAACACCTGTTTAGGCGAGGTGCCGGCTAGCGGAGTGGAGCACCTGTTTAGGCGAGGTGCCGGCTAGCGGAGTGGAGCACCTGTTTAGGCGAGGTGCTGGCTAGCGGAGTGGAGCACCTGTTTAGGCGAGGTGCCGGCTAGCGGAGTGGAACACCTGTTTAGGCGAGGTGCTGGCTAGCGGAGTAGAGCACCTGTTTAGGCGAGGTGCCGACTAGCGTAGTAGAACACCTGTTTAGGCGAGGTGCAGGCTAGTGGAGTGAAACACTTAAAAACATAAAGGAGAGCCGTACACTCTAGGAGCTCAGATGCAAAAATATTTATGGCCAACATTTCGACAGACAAGCTGTCTTCATCAGAGTATAAACATTATATACAAAATAAGAAGCTCGCATCCGCTACAAGACCATGGTGCTTGCCTACGGAGCTGTGAGGGGAACGGCACCTCAGTACCTCCAGGCTCTGATCAGGCCCTACACCCAAACAAGGGCACTGCGTTCATCCACCTCTGGCCTGCTCGCCTCCCTACCACTGAGGAAGTACAGTTCCCGCTCAGCCCAGTCAAAACTGTTCGCTGCTCTGGCCCCCCAATGGTGTAACAAACTCCCTCACGACGCCAGGACAGCGGAGTCAATCACCACCTTCCGGAGACACCTGAAACCCCACCTCTTTAAGGAATACCTAGGATAGGATAAAGTAATCCTTCTCACCCCCCCTTAAAAGATTTAGATGCACTATTGTAAAGTGGCTGTTCCACTCGATGTCATAAGGTGAATGCACCAATTTGTAAGTCGCTCTGGATAAGAGCGTCTGCTAAATTACTTAAATGTCTTAAATGTCTTAAAAAACATGCAAAAAAACACACACAATAAGACAATTGGTCAAGAGATCGTAAAACGGCAGCCATTGTTCTCTGTTAGCAGGTAATGCCATTGTTCTCTGTTAGCAGGTAATGTCATTGTTCTCTGTTAGCAGGTAAAGCCTTTGTTCTCTGTTAGCAGGTAAAGCCTTTGTTCTCTGTTAGCAGGTAAT
>NW_026282775.1:0-15000 GCF_023373465.1 Oncorhynchus keta
AGGCTGTGTGTCTAGTCAGTGATAATAACAGGCTGTCTGTCTAGTCAGTGATAATAACAGGCTGTGTGTCTAGTCAGTGATAATAACAGGCTGTGTGTCTAGTCAGTGATAATAACAGGCTGTGTGTCTAGTCAGTGATGATAACAGGCTGTGTGTCTAGTCAGTGATAATAACAGGCTGTGTCTAGTCAGTGATAATAACAGGCTGTGTGTCTAGTCAGTGATAATAACAGGCTGTGTGTCTAGTCAGTGATGATAACAGGCTGTGTGTCTAGTCAGTGATGATAACAGGCTGCTGTGTCTAGTCAGTGATAATAACAGGCTGTGTCTAGTCAGTCATGATGATAACAGGCTGTGTGTCTAGTCAGTGATAATAACAGGCTGTGTGTCTTCCAGGCTGTGTGTCTAGTCAGTGATGATAACAGGCTGTGTGTCTAGTCAGTGATAATAACAGGCTGTGTGTCTAGTCAGTGATAATAACAGGCTGTGTGTCTAGTCAGTGATGATAACAGGCTGTGTGTCTAGTCAGTGATGATAACAGGCTGTGTGTCTAGTCAGTGATAATAACAGGCTGTGTGTCTAGTCAGTGATAATAACAGGCTGTGTGTCTAGTCAGTGATAATAACAGGCTGTGTGTCTAGTCAATGATAATAACAGGCTGTCTGTCTAGTCAGTGATGATAACAGGCTGTGTGTCTAGTCAGTGATAATAACAGGCTGTGTGTCTAGTCAGTGATAATAAAGGCTGTGTGTCTTCCAGGCTGTGTGTCTAGTCAGTGATAATAACAGGCTGTGTGTCTAGTCAGTGATAATAACAGGCTGTCTTCCAGGCTGTGTCTAGTCAGTGATAATAACAGGCTGTGTATCTAGTCAGTGATAACAGGCTGTGTGTCTAGTCAGTGATAATAACAGGCTGTGTGTCTTCCAGGCTGTGTATCTAGTCAGTGATGATAACAGGCTGTGTGTCTAGTCAGTGATAATAACAGGCTGTGTGTCTTCCAGGCTGTGTATCTAGTCAGTGATAATAACAGGCTGTGTATCTAGTCAGTGATAATAACAGGCTGTGTGTCTAGTCAATGATAATAACAGGCTGTGTGTGTCTAGTCAGTGATAATAACAGGCTGTGTGTCTAGTCAGTGATAATAACAGGCTGTGTGTCTAGTCAGTGATAATAACAGGCTGTGTGTCTTCCAGGCTGTGTGTCTAGTCAGTGATAATAACAGGCTGTGTGTCTAGTCAGTGATAATAACAGGCTGTCTAGTCAGTGATAATAACAGGCTGTGTGTCTAGTCAGTGATGATAACAGGCTGTGTGTCTAGTCAGTGATAATAACAGGCTGTGTGTCTAGTCAGTGATAATAACAGGCTGTGTGTCTAGTCAGTGATGATAACAGGCTGTGTGTCTAGTCAGTGATAATAACAGGCTGTGTGTCTAGGCTGTGCTAGTCAGTGATGATAAGGCTGTGTGTCTTAGGCTGTGTATCAGGCTGTGTGTCTAGTCAGTGATGATAACAGGCTGTGTGTCTAGTCAGTGATGATAACAGGCTGTGTGTCTAGTCAGTGATGATAACAGGCTGTGTGTCTAGTCAGTGATGATAACAGGCTGTGTGTCTAGTCAGTGATGATAACAGGCTGTGTGTCTAGTCAGTGATGATAACAGGCTGTGTGTCTAGTCAGTGATGATAACAGGCTGTGTGTCTAGTCAGTGATAATAACAGGCTGTGTGTCTAGTCAGTGATGATAACAGGCTGTGTATCTAGTCAGTGATAATAACAGGCTGTGTGTCTAGTCAGTGATGATAACAGGCTGTGTGTCTAGTCAGTGATGATAACAGGCTGTGTGTCTTCCAGGCTGTGTGTCTAGTCAGTGATAATAACAGGCTGTGTGTCTAGTCAGTGATAATAACAGGCTGTGTGTCTAGGCTGTGTCAGTGATAATAACAGGCTGTGTGTCTAGTCAGTGATGATAATAACAGGCTGTGTGTCTAGTCAGTGATGATAACAGGCTGTGTGTCTAGTCAGTGATGATAACAGGCTGTGTGTCTAGTCAGTGATGATAACAGGCTGTGGCTAGTCAGTGATGATAACAGGCTGTGTGTCTAGTCAGTGATGATAACAGGCTGTGTATCTAGTCAGTGATGATAACAGGCTGTGTGTCTAGTCAGTGATAATAACAGGCTGTGTATCTAGTCAGTGATAATAACAGGCTGTGTCTTCCAGGCTGTGTATCTAGTCAGTGATAATAACAGGCTGTGTGTCTAGTCAGTGATAATAACAGGCTGTGTATCTAGTCAGTGATAATAACAGGCTGTGTGTCTAGTCAGTGACAATAACAGGCTGTGTGTCTTCCAGGCTGTGTGTCTAGTCAGTGATAATAACAGGCTGTGTGTCTAGTCAGTGATGATAACAGGCTGTGTGTCTAGTCAGTGATGATAACAGGCTGTGTGTCTAGTCAGTGATGATAACAGGCTGTGTGTCTAGTCAGTGATGATAACAGGCTGTGTGTCTAGTCAGTGATGATAACAGGCTGTGTGTCTAGTCAGTGATGATAACAGGCTGTGTGTCTAGTCAGTGATAATAACAGGCTGTGTGTCTAGTCAGTGATAATAACAGGCTGTGTGTCTAGTCAGTGATGATAACAGGCTGTGTGTCTTCCAGGCTGTGTATCTAGTCAGTGATAATAACAGGCTGTGTGTCTTCCAGGCTGTGTATCTAGTCAGTGATAATAGCAGGCTGTGTGTCTTCCAGGCTGTGTATCTAGTCAGTGAGACATTTCACTACAACACTATCGACAGGGCGAAGTCCAGAGGGAAGAAATACGCCCTGGAGATGGTTCCCAAAGTAGGACGTCACTTCCACAGAGTGGGCCTGCCCCCAAGGTACCCTGACCCCTGACCCTATGTCTTAACCCCCAAGGTAACCTGACCCCTGACCCTACCAGTCTTATTCCTGACCCTCTGTCTTAACCCCCAAGGTACCCTGACCCTTGACCCTACCAGTCTTAATCCGGACCCTATGTCTTAGCCCCAAGGTACCCTGACCCTTGACCCTACCAGTCGTATTCCTGACCCTATGTCTTAACACCCCATGGTACTCTGACCCTTGACCCTACCAGTCTTATTCCTGACCCTATGTCTTAATCCCCCAAGGTTCCCTGACCCTTGACCCTACCAGTCTTATTCCTGACCCTGTGTCTTAACCCCAAAGGTACCCTAACCCCTGACCCCTGACCCTATGTCTAAACCCCCAAGGTGTCCTAACCCCTAACCCTATGTCTAAACCCCCAAGGTGTCCTAACCCTGACCCCTAACCCTATGTCTTAACCCCCAAGGTGTCCTAACCCCTGACCCCTAACCCTATGTCTAAACCCCCAAGGTGTCCTGACCTGTGTGCGTTTGTGTGTGTGTCTGTGTGTCTGTGTCTGTGTGTGTGTCTGTGTGTGTGTGTGTGTGTGTCTTTCTGTCTGTGGGTGTGTCAGCTTGGTTCGTTCCAGCTGTTCGTGGAAGGGTACCATGAGGCTGACTATTGGCTGAGACGTTTTGAGGCGGAGCCTCTCCCAGAGAACATCAGGAAACAGCTCCAGTCTCAGTTTGAGAGGCTCGTCATTCTGGACTACGTCATCAGAAACACAGGTAGGTGTGTGTGTGTGTGTGCGCGCGTGTGTGCTCACAGGAAGGACTTTTCCTGGTGACTTCCTCACACAGTACACACCACACACACACACCACATACACACAGTGCACAGTTCACACACAGCTTGCCCACAGCGCACATGAGCTGAAATAAAAACATCCCAGAAATGTTCCATACGCACAAAAAGCTGATTTCTCTCTATCCCTGTTAGTGAACATTTCTCCTTTGTCAAGATAATCCATCCACCTGACAGGTGTGGCATATCAAGAAGCTGATTAAACAGCATTACACAGATGCACCTTGTGCTGGGGGGGGCACTTTAAAATGTGCAGTTTTGTCACACAACACAACACTACAGATGTTTCAGGTTTTGAGGGATTGACGTGCTGACTGCAGGAATGTCCTCCAGAGCTGTTGCCAGAGAACTGAATGTTCATTTCTCTACCATAAGCCGACCTCCAACGTCGTTTTTTTTGTTGAGAATTTGGCAGTATGTCCCAACGGCCTCACAACCGCAGATCACGCGTAACCACGCCAACCCAGGACCTCCACATCCTGCTTCTTCACCTGCGGCTTCGTCTGAGACCAGCCACCCTTGACAGCTGATGAAACTGTGGGTTTTGCACAAACGGAAGAATTTCTGTACAAACAAATCAGAAACCGTCTCGGGGAAGCTCGTCTGCGTGCTCGTCGCCCTCACCGGGGTCATGACCTGGTTCCTCTCTAGGTTTCTTCCTAGGTTTTGGCCTTTCTAGGGAGTTTTTCCTAGCCACCGTGCTTCTACACCTGCATTGCTTGCTGTTTGGGGTTTCAGGCTGGGTTTCTGTACAGCACTTTGAGATATCAGCTGATGTACGAAGGGCTTTATAAATACATTTGATTTGATTGCAGTTTGGCGTCGAAACCGACTTCAGTGGGAAAATGCTCACCTTCGATGGCCACTGGCACGCTGGAGAAGTGGTGGAGGGGGGTTATGGGAAGGCATAAACTACAGACAACGAACACACTGAGTCCCCCATGGTGGAGGGGGGTTATGGGAAGGCATAAACTACAGACAACGAACACACTGAGTCCCCCATGGTGGAGGGGGGTTATGGGAAGGCATAAACTACAGACAACAAACACACTGAGTCCCCCATGGTGGAGGGGGTTATGGGAAGGCATAAACTACAGACAACAAACACACTGAGTCCCCCATGGTGGAGGGGGTTATGGGAAGGCATAAACTACGGACACACTGAGTCTCCCATGGTGGAGGGGGGTTATGGGAAGGCATAAACTACAGACAACAAACACACTGAGTCCCCCATGGTGGAGGGGGGTTATGGGAAGGCATAAACTACAGACAACAAACACACTGAGTCCCCCATGGTGGAGGGGGGTTATGGGAAGGCATAAACTACAGACAACAAACACACTGAGTCCCCCATGGTGGAGGGGGGTTATGGGAAGGCATAAACTACAGACAACAAACACACTGAGTCCCCCATGGTGGAGGGGGGTTATGGGAAGGCATAAACTACAGACAACAAACACACCGAGTCCCCCATGGTGGAGGGGGTTATGGGAAGGCATAAACTACAGACAACAAACACACCGAGTCCCCCATGGTGGAGGGGGGTTATGGGAAGGCATAAACTACAGACAACGAACACACTGAGTCCCCCATGGTGGAGGGGGGGGTTATGGGAAGGCATAAACTACAGACAACAAACACACTGAGTCCCCCATGGTGGAGGGGGGGGTTATGGGAAGGCATAAACTACAGACAACAAACACACTGAGTCCCCCATGGTGGAGCGGGGGGTTATGGGAAGGCATAAACTACAGACAACAAACACACTGAGTCCCCCATGGTGGAGGGGGGGGTTATGGGAAGGCATAAACTACAGACAACAAACACACTGAGTCCCCCATGGTGGAGGGGGGGGTTATGGGAAGGCATAAACTACAGACAACAAACACACTGAGTCCCCCATGGTGGAGCGGGGGGGTTATGGGAAGGCATAAACTACAGACAACGAACACAACCAAAAATCAAACATTCCTAGATTTATTTTTTTTCCAGACCACAAAAGTGGTCTCCTGTTGTAGTATTAAAGTGAGATTTTTGAGAGTGAAGACTTGGGAGAACAAAATGGGAGAAAATAAAACAGATTTTCACAAGGAACACACAGTTCATTCATGCCCTGGAACACCTCCCTATAGCTTTGCATTGTGTTCTCCTCCTATGCAGAGTCTAACCCCTTCACCTTTCCTCTCTCTTCTCCCTCTTCTCCTCCCTCCCTCCCTCCCTCTTTCTCTCCATCAGACCGAGGGAATGACAACTGGTTGATCAAGTATGAGAAGCCAGGGAAGGCGAGGGAGAGAAGGTGAGCTGTGTGTGTGTGTGTGTCTGTGTGTGTGTGTGTGTGTGTGTGTGTGTGTGTGTGTGTGTGTGTGTGTGTGTGTGTGTGTGTGTGTGTGTGTGTGTGTGTGTGTGTGTGTGTGTGTGTGTGTGTGTGTGTGTGTGTGTGTGGACTGCAGTCCATAGATCATGTGTGTTTTGACACGTGGACTGTGTACCATGACTCATACTTATAACACTCTACAGTATGATATCGGACTGTCTCAGAGGACTAGTTACCATTCAGTATGATATCGGACTGTCTCAGAGGACTAGTTACCATTCAGGATGATATAGGACTGTCTCAGAGGACTAGTTACCATTCAGGATGATATAGGACTGTCTCAGAGGACTAGTTACCATTCAGTATGATATCAGACTGTCTCAGAGGACTAGTTACCATTCAGTATGATATAGGACTGTCTCAGAGGACTAGTTACCATTCAGGATGATATAGGACTGTCTCAGAGGACTAGTTACCATTCAGTATGATATCAGACTGTCTCAGAGGACTAGTTACCATTCAGTATGATATAGGACTGTCTCAGAGGACTAGTTACCATTCAGTATGATATCAGACTGTCTCAGAGAACTAGTTACCATTCAGTATGATATCAGACTGTCTCAGAGGACCAGTTACCATTCAGTATGATATCAGACTGTCTCAGAGGACTAGTTACCATTCAGTATGATATCAGACTGTCTCAGAGGACTAGTTACCATTCAGTATGATATCAGACTGTCTCAAAGGACGAGTTACCATTCAGTATGATATCAGACTGTCTCAGAGGACTAGTTACCGTTCAGTATGATATCAGACTGTCTCAGAGGACTAGTTACCGTTCAGTATGATATCAGACTGTCTCAGAGGACTAGTTACCATTCAGTATGATATCAGACGGTCTCAGAGGACTAGTTACCATTCAGTATGATATCAGATGGTCTCAGAGGACTAGTTACCATTCAGTATGATATCAGACTGTCTCAGAGGACTAGTTACCATTCAGTATGATATCAGACTGTCTCAGAGGACTAGTTACCATTCAGTATGATATCAGACTGTCTCAGAGGACTAGTTACCATTCAGTATGATATCAGACTGTCTCAGAGGACTAGTTACCATTCAGTATGATATCAGACTGTCTCAGAGGACTAGTTACCATTCAGTATGATATCAGACTGTCTCAGAGGACTAGTTACCATTCAGTATGATATCAGACTGTCTCAGAGGACTAGTTACCATTCAGTATGATATCAGACTGCCTCAGAGGACTAGTTACCATTCAGTATGATATCAGACTGTCTCAAAGGACGAGTTACCATTCAGTATGATATCAGACTGTCTCAGAGGACTAGTTACCGTTCAGTATGATATCAGACTGTCTCAGAGGACTAGTTACCGTTCAGTATGATATCAGACTGTCTCAGAGGACTATTTACCATTCAGTATGATATCAGACTGTCTCAGAGGACTAGTTACCATTCAGTATGATATCAGACTGTCTCAGAGGACTAGTTACCATTCAGTATGATATCAGACTGTCTCAGAGGACTAGTTACCATTCAGTATGATATCAGACGGTCTCAGAGGACTAGTTACCATTCAGTATGATATAGGACTGTCTCAGAGGACTAGTTACCATTCAGTATGATATCAGACTGTCTCAAAGGACTAGTTACCATTCAGTATGATATCAGACTGTCTCAGGACTAGTTACCGTTCAGTATGATATCAGACTGTCTCAGGACTAGTTACCATTCAGTATGATATCAGACTGTCTCAGAGGACTAGTTACCATTCAGTATGATATCAGACTGTCTCAGAGGACTAGTTACCATTCAGTATAATGTAGGACTGTCTCAGAGGACTAGTTACCATTCAGTATGATATCAGACTGTCTCAGAGGACTAGTTACCATTCAGTATGATATCAGACTGTCTCAGAGGACTAGTTACCATTCAGTATAATGTAGGACTGTCTCAGAGGACTAGTTACCATTCAGTATGATATCAGACTGTCTCAGAGGACTAGTTACCATTCAGTATGATATCAGATGGTCTCAGAGGACTAGTTACCATTCAGTATGATATCAGACTGTCTCAGAGGACTAGTTACCGTTCAGTATGATATCAGACTGTCTCAGAGGACTAGTTACCATTCAGTATGATATCAGACTGTCTCAGAGGACTAGTTACCATTCAGTATGATATCAGACTGTCTCAGAGGACTAGTTACCGTTCAGTATGATATCAGACTGTCTCAGGACTAGTTACCATTCAGTATGATATCAGACTGTCTCAGAGGACTAGATTGTAAAACTGAATGAAAACACAAATGTGTTGTTTTTTTCATCTTACTTTAAGGTCAGGGTTAGACGGTAGGGTTAAGGTCAGGGTTAGACGGTAGGGTTAAGGTCAGGGTTAGACGGTAGGGTTAAGGTCAGGGTTAGACGGTAGGGTTAAGGTCAGGGTTAGGACGGTAGGGTTAAGGTCAGGGTTAGACGGTAGGGTTAAGGTCAGGGGGGACGGTAGGGTTAAGGTCAGGGTTAGACGGTAGGGTTAAGGTCAGGGTTAGACGGTAGGGTTAAGGTCAGGGTTAGACGGTAGGGTTAAGGTCAGGGTTAGACGGTAGGGTTAAGGTCAGGGTTAGACGGTAGGGTTAAGGTCAGGGTTAGACGGTAGGGTTAAGGTCAGGGTTAGACGGTAGGGTTAACAGTGGTTAAGGTCAGGGTTAGACGGTAGGGTTAACAGTGGTTAAGGTCAGGGTTAGACGGTAGGGTTAACAGTGTGGTTAAGGTCAGGGTTAGACGGTAGGGTTAACAGTGTGGTTAAGGTCAGGGTTAGACGGTAGGGTTAACAGTGTGGTTAAGGTCAGGGTTAGACGGTAGGGTTAACAGTGTGGTTAAGGTCAGGGTTAGACGGTAGGGTTAACAGTGTGGTTAAGGTCAGGGTTAGACGGTAGGGTTAAGGTCAGGGTTAGACGGTAGGGTTAAGGTCAGGGTTAGACGGTAGGGTTAACAGTGTGGTTAAGGTCAGGGTTAGACGGTAGGGTTAAGGTCAGGGTTAGACGGTAGGGTTAAGGTCAGGGTTAGACGGTAGGGTTAAGGTCAGGGTTAGACGGTAGGGTTAAGGTCAGGGTTAGACAGTAGGGTTAACATTGTGGTTAAGGTCAGGGTTAGACGGTAGGGTTAAGGTCAGGGTTAGACGGTAGGGTTAAGGTCAGGGTCAGACTGTAGGGTTAACAGTGTGGTTAAGGTCAGGGTTAGACGGTAGGGTTAAGGTCAGGGTTAGACGGTAGGGTTAAGGTCAGGGTCAGACTGTAGGGTTAACAGTGTGGTTAAGGTCAGGGTTAGACGGTAGGGTTAAGGTCAGGGTTAGACGGTAGGGTTAAGGTCAGGGTTAAGGTCAAGGTTAGACGGTGTGGTTAAGGTCAGGGTTAGACGGTGTGGTTAAGGTCAGGGTTAGACTGTAGGGTTAAGGTCAGGGTTGGACTGTAGGGTTAAGGTCAGGGTTGGACTGTAGGGTTAAGGTCAGGGTTAGACGGTAGGGTTAAGGTCAGGGTTAGACAGTAGGGTTAACATTGTGGTTAAGGTCAGGGTTAGACGGTAGGGTTAAGGTCAGGGTTAGACGGTGTCAGGGTTAAGGTCAGGGTTAGACGGTGTGGTTAAGGTCAGGGTTAGACGGTGTGGTTAAGGTCAGGGTTAGACGGTGTGGTTAAGGTCAGGGTTAGACGGTGTGGTTAAGGTCAGGGTTAGACGGTGTGGTTAAGGTCAGGGTTAGACGGTGTGGTTAAGGTCAGGGTTAGACGGTGTGGTTAAGGTCAGGGTTAGACGGTGTGGTTAAGGTCAGGGTTAGACGGTGGGGTTAAGGTCAGGGTTAGACGGTAGGGTTAAGGTCAGGGTTAGACGGTAGGGTTAAGGTCAGGGTTAGACGGTAGGGTTAAGGTCAGGGTTAGACGGTAGGGTTAAGGTCAGGGTTAGACGGTAGGGTTAACAGTGGTTAAGGTCAGGGTTAGACGGTAGGGTTAACAGTGGTGAAGGTCAGGGTTAGACGGTAGGGTTAAGGTCAGGGTTAGACGGTAGGGTTAACAGTGTGGTTAAGGTCAGGGTTAGACGGTAGGGTTAACAGTGTGGTTAAGGTCAGGGTTAGACGGTAGGGTTAACAGTGTGGTTAAGGTCAGGGTTAGACGGTAGGGTTAACAGTGTGGTTAAGGTCAGGGTTAGACGGTAGGGTTAAGGTCAGGGTTAGACGGTAGGGTTAAGGTCAGGGTTAGACGGTAGGGTTAAGGTCAGGGTTAGACGGTAGGGTTAAGGTCAGGGTTAGACGGTAGGGTTAAGGTCAGGGTTAGACGGTAGGGTTAAGGTCAGGGTTAGACGGTAGGGTTAACAGTGGTTAAGGTCAGGGTTAGACGGTAGGGTTAAGGTCAGGGTTAGACGGTAGGGTTAAGGTCAGGGTTAGACGGTAGGGTTAATGTCAGGGTCAGACGGTAGGGTTAACAGTGTGGTTAAGGTCAGGGTTAGACAGTAGGGTTAACAGTGTGGTTAAGGTCAGGGTTAGACGGTAGGGTTAAGGTCAGGGTTAGACGGTAGGGTTAAGGTCAGGGTTAGATGGTAGGGTTAAGGTCAGGGTTAGACGGTAGGGTTAACAGTGTGGTTAAGGTCAGGGTTAGACGGTAGGGTTAACAGTGGTTAAGGTCAGGGTTAGACGGTAGGGTTAACAGTGGTTAAGGTCAGGGTTAGACGGTAGGGTTAAGGTCAGGGTTAGACAGTAGGGTTAACAGTGTGGTTAAGGTCAGGGTTAGACGGTAGGGTTAACAGTGGTTAAGGTCAGGGTTAGACGGTAGGGTTAAGGTCAGGGTTAGACAGTAGGGTTAACAGTGGTTAAGGTCAGGGTTAGACGGTAGACGGTGTGGTTAAGGTCAGGGTTAGACGGTAGGGTTAACAGTGGTTAAGGTCAGGGTTAGACGGTAGGGTTAACAGTGTGGTTAAGGTCAGGGTTAAACGGTAGGGTTAACGGTGTGGTTAAGGTCAGGGTTAGACGGTAGGGTTAACAGTGTGGTTAAGGTCAGGGTTAAACGGTAGGGTTAACAGTGTGGTTAAGGTCAGGGTTAGACGGTAGGGTTAACAGTGTGGTTAAGGTCAGGGTTAAACGGTAGGGTTAACAGTGTGGTTAAGGTCAGGGTTAGACGGTAGGGTGAAGGTTCAAATCAGATGTAATGACTGTGTCTATGCCAGCTGGTGACCACTCTGCAGAGCCTCCAGGGCTTCTTGACAATAAATACCACCCTGCTTTATAATCTCACTGACTCACTCACTGACTCACTCACTCTCTGACTCACTCACTCACTCACTCACTCACTCACTCACTCACTCACTGACTCACTCACTGACTCACTCACTGACTCACTCACTGACTCACTCACTCTCTGACTGACTCTCTGACTCACTCACTGACTGACTCTCTGACTCACTCACTCACTGACTCACTCACTCACTGACTCACTCACTCACTCACTCACTCACTGACTCACTCACTCACTGACTCACTCACTGACTGACTCACTGACTCACTCACTCACTCACTCACTGACTCACTCACTGACTCACTCACTCACTCACTCACTCACTCACTGACTCACTCACTGACTCACTCACTCACTCACTGACTCACTCACTCACTGACTCACTCACTGACTGACTCACTCTCTGACTCACTCTCTGACTCACTCTCTGACTGACTGACTCACTCTCTGACTCACTCTCTGACTCACTCTCCGACTCACTCTCTGACTCACTCTCTGACTGACTCTCTGACTCACTCTCTGACTGACTCTCTGACTGACTCTCTGACTCACTCTCTGACTCACTCTCTGACTCACTCTCTGACTCACTCTCTGACTGGCTCTCTGACTCACTCTCTGACTCACTCTCTGACTCACTGACTCACTGACTGACTCTCTGACTCACTCTCTGACTGACTCACTCTCTGACTCACTCTCTGACTCACTCTCTGACTCACTCTCTGACTCACTCTCTGACTGACTCTCTGACTCACTCTCTGACTCACTCTCTGACTGACTCTCTGACTCACTCTCTGACTCACTCTCTGACTCACTCTCTGACTCACTCTCTGACTCACTCTCTGACTCACTCTCTGACTCACTGAGGTCGACTCTTCTCTCTCGCTGTTCAAGACATTTTTATGAATGAATTCTCTTTAAAACAACTATTTGGTGTTTTGGGACCGTTCTACCAAGGGATGTTTTGGACCAGACCCAGTTGGTTCTGCTCCAGTTGGTTCTGCTCCAGTTGGTTCTGCTCCAGTTGGTTCTGCTCCAGGTGGTTCTGCTCCATGTTTTGGACCAGACCCAGTTGGTTCTGCTCCATGTTTTGGACCAGACCCAGTTGGTTCTGCTCCATGTTTTGGACCAGACCCAGTTGGTTCTGCTCCATGTTTTGGACCAGACCCAGTCGGTTCTGCTCCAGTTGGTTCTGCTCCATGTTTTGGACCAGACCCAGTCGGTTCTGCTCCAGTTGGTTCTGCTCCATGTTTTGGGCCAGACCCAGTCGGTTCTGCTCCAGTTGGTTCTGCTCCATGTTTTGGACCAGACCCAGTTGGTTCTGCTCTCCATGTTTTGGACCAGACCCAGTTGGTTCTGCTCCATGTTTTGGACCAGACCCAGTTGGTTCTGCTCCATGTTTTGGACCAGACCCAGTTGGTTCTGCTCCATGTTTTGGACCAGACCCAGTTGATTCTGCTCCATGTTTTGGACCAGACCCAGTTGATAATCTCTACCCGGCACAGCCAGAAGAGGACTGGCCACCCCACATAGCCCGGTTCCTCTCTAGGTTTCTTCCTAGGTTTTGGCCTTTCTAGGGAGTTTTTCCTAGCCACCGTGCTTTTACACCTGCATTGTTTGCTGTTTGGGGTTTTAGGCTGGGTTTCTGTACAGCACTTTGAGATATCAGCTGATGTACGAAGGGCTATATAAATAAATTTGATTTGATTTGATTCTGCTCCATGTTTTGGACCAGACCCAGTTGGTTCTGCTCCATGTTTTGGACCAGACCCAGTTGGTTCTGCTCTCCATGTTTTGGACCAGACCCAGTTGGTTCTGCTCCATGTTTTGGACCAGACCCAGTCGGTTCTGCTCCAGTTGGTTCTGCTCCATGTTTTGGGCCAGACCCAGTCGGTTCTGCTCCAGTTGGTTCTGCTCCATGTTTTGGACCAGACCCAGTTGGTTCTGCTCTCCATGTTTTGGACCAGACCCAGTTGGTTCTGCTCCATGTTTTGGACCAGACCCAGTTGGTTCTGCTCCATGTTTTGGACCAGACCCAGTTGGTTCTGCTCCATGTTTTGGACCAGACCCAGTTGATTCTGCTCCATGTTTTGGACCAGACCCAGTTGATTCTGCTCCATGTTTTGGACCAGACCCAGTTGGTTCTGCTCCATGTTTTGGACCAGACCCAGTTGGTTCTGCTCTCCATGTTTTGGACCAGACCCAGTTGGTTCTGCTCCATGTTTTGGACCAGACCCAGTTGGTTCTGCTCCATGTTTTGGACCAGACCCAGTTGATTCTGCTCCATGTTTTGGACCAGACCCAGTTGGTTCTGCTCCATGTTTTGGACCAGACCCAGTTGGTTCTGCTCTCCATGTTTTGGACCAGACCCAGTTGGTTCTGCTCTCCATGTTTTGGACCAGACCCAGGTGGTTCTGCTCCATGTTTTGGACCAGACCCAGTTAATTCTGCTCCATGTTTTGGACCAGACCCAGTTGGTTCTGCTCCATGTTTTGGACCAGACCCAGTTGGTTCTGCTCCATGTTTTGGACCAGACCCAGTTGGTTCTGCTCCATGTTTTGGACCAGACCCAGTTGGTTCTGCTCCATGTTTTGGACCAGACCCAGTTGGTTCTGCTCCATGTTTTGGACCAGACCCAGTTGGTTCTGCTCCATGTTTTGGACCAGACCCAGTTGGTTCTGCTCTCCATGTTTTGGACCAGACCCAGGTGGTTCTGCTCCATGTTTTGGACCAGACCCAGTTGGTTCTGCTCCATGTTTTGGACCAGACCCAGTTGGTTCTGCTCTCCATGTTTTGGACCAGACCCAGTTGGTTCTGCTCTCCATGTTTTGGACCAGACCCAGTTGGTTCTGCTCTCCATGTTTTGGACCAGACCCAGGTGGTTCTGCTCCATGTTTTGGACCAGACCCAGTTGGTTCTGCTCCATGTTTTGGACCAGACCCAGTTGGTTCTGCTCCATGTTTTGGACCAGCCCCAGTTGGTTCTGCTCCAGTTGGTTCTGCTCCATGTTTTGTGTCCAATAAGCGTTGTATCAGGACCCAGACAGAACAGAGAGTAGAGACCAGGTTATAGACAACCATCTATCAATACTGAACAATATGTAGCTAATCAATAAGTGTTGTATCTCTCTACCAGGCCATCCAGATAGCAGCTATAGACAACGGCCTGGCCTTCCCTTCAAACACCCTGACGAGTGGAGAGCCTGTAAGTTACTGTTACACACACACACAGACACAGACACACAGATACACACACAGACACACACACACAGATACACACCCTTACTGGTCCTCTCCTGTCCCCTACAGACCCGTTCCATTGGGCCTGTCTGCCCCAGGCTAAAGTGCCCTTCTCCCAGGAGACCAGAGAGCTGGTGCTGTCCCGTCTGTCAGACATGAACTTCGTTCAGGACCTCTGTGAAGACCTCTACGAACTGTTTATGGTGGATATCCACTGCTATTTCTGTCTCTTTCTGTCCTGTCCTTTCTCTATACATATATATATATATATACCTCTGTCCTGTCCTTTCTCTATACATATATATATATATATACCTCTGTCCTGTCCTTTCTCTATACATATATATATATATATACCTCTGTCCTGTCCTTTCTCTATACACATATATATATATATATATATATATATATACCTCTGTCCTGTCCTTTCTCTATACATATATATATA
>NW_026282775.1:20000-21048 GCF_023373465.1 Oncorhynchus keta
ATACATATATATATATATATATATATACCTCTGTCCTGTCTCTCTCTATACATATATATATATATATATATACCTCTGTCCTGTCTCTTCTATACATATATATATATATATATATATACCTCTGTCCTATCCTTTCTCTATACATATATATATATATATATATACCTCTGTCTGTCTCTCTCTATACATATATATATATATATATATACCTCTGTCCTGTCTCTCTCTATACATATATATATATATATATATACCTCTATATCCTGTCTCTATACATATATATATATATATATATATACCTCTGTCCTATCTCTATACATATATATATATATATATACCTCTGTCCTGTCTCTCTCTATACATATATATATATATATATATATATACCTCTGTCCTGTCTCTCTATACATATATATATATATATATATACTCTGTTCTGTCTCTCTCTATACATATATATATATATATATATACCTCTGTCCTGTCTCTCTCTATACATATATATATATATATATATACCTCTGTCCTGTCTCTCTCTATACATATATATATATATATATCTCTCTCTGTCCTGTCCTTTCTCTCTACTATATATATATATATATATACCTCTGTCCTGTCTCTCTCTCTACATATATATATATATATATATACCTCTGTCCTGTCCTTTCTCTATACATATATATATATATATATCTCTCTGTCCTGTCCTTTCTCTATACATATATATATATATATATATACCTCTGTCCTGTCTCTTTCTCTATACATATATATATATATATATATATACCTCTGTCTCTCTCTATACTTTCTGTCCTGTTCTTTCTCTCTATACATATATATATATATATATATATACCTCTGTCCTGTCCTTTCTCTATACATATATATATATATATATATTCTCTCTGTCTCTCTCTCTCTATATATACCTCTGTCCTATATACATATATATATATATATATATACCTCTGTTCTGTCTCTATACATATATATATATATATATATACCTCTTGTCCTTGTCTCTTCTATACATATATATATA
>NW_026282776.1:0-4428 GCF_023373465.1 Oncorhynchus keta
TAACACACTGAAGCCTCAGGACCAGAACATCCAACCAATCAGAATAAACCAAATTACAACACAGTCAAAACAACACTACATTCTTATTGGGAAACACAAACACAAAGCAAAATGCAGTGCTATTGGGCCCTAAATGGACAGTACACCGTGACTAACTATTTGACCATGGTTACTGATCAAAACCTTGGAAAAACCTTGACAAAGTGCTACAGGCTCAGTGAGCACAGCCTTGCCATTGAGAAGGGTAGACACAGGGAAACCCTGGCTCCTGTAGAGGAAAGGCTGTGTAACCACTGCACCACAGCAGAACCTGGCTCCCTGTAGGAAGGAAAGCTGTGTAACCACTGCACCACAGCAGAACCTGTCCCCTGTAGAGGAAAGACTGCAACTGCTGAACCACAGCAGAACCTTGGCTCCCTGTAGAGGAAAGGCTGTGTAACCACTGCACAACGGAACCTGGCCTCCCTGTAGAGGAAAGGCTGTGTAACCACTGCACCACAGCAGAGACCTGGCTCCCTGTAGAGGAAAGGCTGTGTAACCACTGCCACAGCAGAGACCTGGCTCCAGTAGAGGAAAGGCTGTGTAACCACTGCACCACAGCAGAGACCTGGCTCCTGTAGAGGAAAGGCTGATGCAACCACTGCACCACAGCAGAACCTGGCTCCCTGTAGAGGAAAGGCTGTGTAACCACTGCACCACAGCAGAACCTGGCTCCCTGTAGAGGAAAGGCTGTGCAACCACTGCACAACAGCAGAACCTGGCTCCCTGTAGAGGAAAGGCTGTGTAACCACTGCAACAACAGCAGAACCTGGCTCCCTGTAGAGGAAAGGCTGTGTAACCACTGCACCACAGCAGAACCTGGCTCCTGTAGAGGAAAGGCTGTGTAACCACTGCAACAGCAGAACCTGGCTCCCTGCGGAGGAAAGGCTGTGCAACCACTGCAACAGCAGAACTGGCTCCCTAGAGGGAAAGGCTGGGTAACCACTGCACCACAGCAGAACCTGGCTCCCCTGTAGAGGAAAGGCTGTGTAACCACTGCACAACAGCAGAACCTGGCTCCCTGTGGGAAAGGCTGTGCAACCACTGCACCACAGCAGAAGCCTGAGACGGAGCTGCATTTCCTGACAAATGTTAAAATATAAACGATTGTAGTCACTTCCCTAAATGGGAGAACCCCTAATTCAACGTTCCAATATCTCTTATGAGAATAGCTACCTGGCCCTGTTGGTGGAGGACGCTAGGCTGTGGGTTGCATGATCACATTGCATACACCTCTCTTGATGAGAGTAGGTCACCAGTCCTGTTGGGGGAGGACGCAGAGAGCTGTGGGTTGGCAGCGCACTACATTGAAGACCTCTCTGATGAGAGTAGGCTACCACGTCCTGTTGGGAGGACGCAGAGAGCTGTGGGTTGGCAGCGCACTACATTGCTGCCTGCCATAAGTTGAGTTGACAGTGTCTGACAGACCAATCCAACCTGAACATGTCCTCTGCTGTACTGCTTTATTAGTTATTGTTGAGTAGTAATTGGATTATTTTGACCCTTAGTTATTGTTGTGACTGTTGTCCCATTGACAATTTTGATTCTTATTATTTTTCATATTGTAAATATCCACAGAGAGAGACAGAGATTGAGAGTAATTTGATGGTCTGACGGATAACCCAGCTCCATGGAGAGAGAGAGACAGAGACAGAGACAGAGAGAGAGACAGAGACAGAGACAGAGACAGACAGAGACAGAGACAGAGAGAGACAGACAGAGCAGAGACAGAGGCAGAGACAGAGAGAGACAGAGAGACAGAGAGACAGAGAACCAGAGGCAGAGGCAGAGACAGAGACAGAGACAGAGACAGAGGCAGAGAGACAGAGAGACAGAGACAGAGACAGAGACAGAGACAGAGACAGAGGCAGAGGCAGAGACAGAGACAGAGACAGAGACAGAGACAGAGACAGAGACAGAGTAATTTGAGCCGGTCCGTACTGGATAACCCAGCTCCATGAAGTTGTTCCAGATCTGTTTCAGTACCATGATGACTCCCATTTGTAGACACAGATCGATCAGACAGCCACTGGGGTGGCACTGAAAGAAAAACAAGAAAAAAATCATGGAAAAATGACAAAATTACACATTACAAATCCCATTGTGGTGGCACTGAATAAAATAAATCAAAATAAAACAGTCAAAAACGTCAATATTCATATTTAACTTCCTGCTTTACAATCAGCATAATCGGTAATAGGGAGCCATCATTAATCCCTTGTTAAATTACACCTCAAACAGATGATGTCTGCTACTCATTTCAAGCTCCTTGTGAGAGTTTTTAGCACCATTATAAACCATAATTACAGAAAAATTAATAATCAGTAATAGGGAGCCGTCATTAATCCCTTGTTCAATTACACCTCAAACGGGTCATGTCTGCTTCAAGCTCATTGTGAGAGTTTTTAGCACCATTATAAACCATAATTACAGAAACCGGTCAAATTAACGGTGAAATCTCACGTCAAAGGAATCATTACATTTGATGCAAAAGTAAAACCATTAAAACGAATTTGACAATGAGGAATCTCTCTATTATGTTCTGTAATATCTACAGTCAAACGGAAAGGCTATAACCATCTCTGTCAGCGTTGAAATAATATCCTTGGAGGTGTCCCAATATGGCACTCTATTCTCTACATAGTGCACTACTTTAGACTCTATTCCTTTCATAGTGCACTACTTTAGACCCTATTCCCTACATAGTGCACTACTTTAGACCCTATTCCTACATAGTGCACTACTTTAGACCCTATTCCTACATAGTGCACTACTTTAGACCCTATTCCTACATAGTGCACTACTTTAGACTCTATTCCTTTCATAGTGCACTACTTTAGACCCTATTCCTACATAGTGCACTACTTTAGACTCTATTCCTTTCATAGTGCACTACTTTAGACCCTATTCCCTACATAGTGCACTACTTTAGACCCTATTCCCTACATAGTGCACTACTTTAGACTCTATTCCTTACATAGTGCACTACTTTAGACCCTATTCCCTACATAGTGCACTACTTTAGACTCTATTCCTTTCATAGTGCACTACTTTAGACCCTATTCCCTACATAGTGCACTACTTTAGACCCTATTCCCTACATAGTGCACTACGTTAGACCCTATTCCCTACATAGTGCACTACGTTAGACCCTATTCCCTACATAGTGCACTACATTAGACCCTATTCCCTACATAGTGCACTACGTTAGACCATATTCCCTACATAGTGCACTACTTTAGACCCTATTCCCTACATAGTGCACTACGTTAGACCCTATTCCCTACATAGTGCACTACGTTAGACCCTATTCCCTACATAGTGCACTACATTAGACCCTATTCCCTACATAGTGCACTACGTTAGACCCTATTCACTACATAGTGCACTACGTTAGACCCTATTCCCTACATAGTGCACACTATATAGGGAATAGAGTGCTATTTAGGACACAGTCCTGTTTTTATTGTTGTTATGCTTCCTGACTCCACTCACCTCCTCCAGTCTCCATCTGTTAAACAGTTTATTATATTTCCCTGGTCTGCCGGCGAACCTAAACACAGTCAGAGTGAAGACATTGGCTTTATAAAACTACTCAATTATCAGGACTGTTCAATAAACGACTAACTCTGAACTGAAAATAACGGAGGGACCTTGTAGAACTGTCTGTTGCAATATTTATTGAGACGTTGTAATATTTACCTTCCAAGGAAGAATGCAATGTAGAAGGTAGAACTGTTCAAGTTAACAAACTGGAAGAGAAACATCTTGAGAGCAAAACTGTTCTCCCACTCTGACTCAGTCCGTGGGTGTTCTACAGAGAGACGACACACACACAGAGTGAGAAAGACAGAGAGAGAGAGAGAGGAGAGAGAGAGAGAGAGACAGAGAGAGAGAGAGACAGAGAGACAGAGAAGACAGAGACGACAGAGAGAGACAGAGACAAGAGACAGAGAGAGAGACACACAGAGTGAGAAAGAGAGAGAGAGAGAGACACAGCAGAGATAAGAGAGAGAGAGAGAGAGAGAGAGACAGAGAGAAAGAGAGAGACAGAGAAGAAAGAGAGAGAGAGAGAGAAATAGAGAAGGACAGCGAGAGAGAGACAGGAGAGAGAGAGACAGAGAACGAGAGAGAGAGAAATAGAGAAGGACAGCAGAGAGAGAGACAGAGAGAGAGAGAGAGAGACAGAGAGAGAGAGAGAGAGACAGAGAAGAGAGACAGAGAGAGAGAGAGACAGAGAGAGAGAGAGAGAGATAGAGAGAGACAGAAGAGAGAGAGAGACAAAGAGAGAGAAAGAAGAGAGAGAGACAAAGAGAGAGAGAGAGAGAGACAGAGACAGAGAGAGACCAGAGAACAGAGAGAGAGAAGACAAGAGAGAGAAGAGAGAGA
>NW_026282777.1:0-2936 GCF_023373465.1 Oncorhynchus keta
ATAGTACAACGGTTGATTTGTCTAATCTTAGCAATTCTTCTTAGCTAGCTACATAGCCGTCCTTGTATCAGAGATAATTGCATAATTATCGTATTTCGTCGCCCTAACGTAGCCTTCACTGCTATTCGCCCAGGAGCTAGCTAACGCACACAGATTAGCATCACTGTAGTGCTATTCACTCAACTGTACGACTTGATTAGTTTACTGTTAGCTAGCTACATAATCTTAGCCATTCTTCTTGGCTAGCTACATAGCCGTCCTTGTATCAGAGATAATTGCATAATTATCGTATTTCGTATTTCGTCGCCCTAACGTAGCCTTCACTGCTATTCGCCCAGGAGCTAGCAACGCTAGCTAACGCACACAGATTAGCATCACTGTAGTGCTATTCACTCAACTGTACGACTTGATTAGTTCAGTGTTAGCTAGCTACATAGCTGTCTTTGTTTCCAAGATAATTGTGTAGTTTAGTGTGTGTAGCCTTGGAGTGATTATCTTAATTCTATAGGTTCCTTCACAGCCAGCCTGTTTATTAGTCCTTAACGTAGAGAGTCTGCTAGCTAGCCAACAGCCCCAACAGCTAATATCTATGAATAAGCTTAACAACCCGGTCGCATTCAATCACCGGTCAGGGTATCACATTTTCATTTCATTACAGTACAACGGTTTTGATTTGTTTGATCGTAGCTAGCTACATGGCTAGCTACATAGCCGTCTTTGTTTCAAAGATAATTGTGTAGTCTGGAGCCGATTTCCTAGGTTAGCTAGCCAGCTATTGTCGTTCTTTTAACTCAGCGTAACGTAAACAACACTGCTAGCTATTGAGCTATTGAATAACAGCACTGTGTAAATTATTACATCAACGGAGCGACTTGATTAGTGTAGTGTCAACAACGCAACTACTGCCAGCTAGCCTACTTTGTATTACTGTATCATTTTAATCATTTTTTGAGTCAATAAGATTCTTGCCTACGTAAGCAACTTTCTGAACATTCGAGACGTGTAGTCCGCTTGTCATTCAATTTCCTTGCATTAGCGTAGCCTTTTCTGTAGCCTGTCAACTATGTGTCTGTCTATCCCTGTTCTCTCCTCTCTGCACAGACCATACAAACGCTCCACACCGCGTGGCCGCGACCACCCTAACCTGGTGGTCCCAGCGCGTACGACCCACGTGGAGTTCCAGGTCTCTGGTAGCCTCTGGAACTGCCAATCTGCGGCCAACAAGGCAGAGTTCATCTCAGCCTATGCCTCCCTCCAGTCCCTTGACTTCTTGGCACTGACGGAAACATGGATCACCACAGATAACACTGCTACTCCTACTGCTCTCTCCTCGTCCGCCCACGTGTTCTCGCACACCCCGAGGCTTCTGGTCAGCGGGGTGGTGGCACCGGGATCCTCATCTCTCCCAAGTGGTCTTTCTCTCTTTCTCCCCTTACCCATCTGTCTATTGCCTCCTTTGAATTCCATGCTGTCACAGTTACCAGCCCTTTCAAGCTTAACATCCTTATCATTTATCGCCCTCCAGGTTCCCTCGGAGAGTTCATCAATGAGCTTGATGCCTTGATAAGCTCCTTTCCTGAGGACGGCTCACCTCTCACAGTTCTGGGCGACTTTAACCTCCCCACGTCTACCTTTGACTCATTCCTCTCTGCCTCCTTCTTTCCACTCCTCTCCTCTTTTGACCTCACCCTCTCACCTTCCCCCTACTCACAAGGCAGGCAATACGCTTGACCTCATCTTTACTAGATGCTGTTCTTCCACTAACCTCATTGCAACTCCCCTCCAAGTCTCCGACCACTACCTTGTATCCTTTTCCCTCTCGCTCTCATCCAACACTTCCCACACTGCCCCTACTCGGATGGTATCGCGCCGTCCCAACCTTCGCTCTCTCTCCCCGCTACTCTCTCCTCTTCCATCCTATCTTCTCTTCCCTCTGCTCAAACTTTCTCCAACCTATCTCCTGATTCTGCCTCCTCAACCCTCCTCTCCTCCCTTACTGCATCCTTTGACTCCCTATGTCCCCTATCCTCCAGGCCGGCTCGGTCCTCCCCTCCCGCTCCGTGGCTCGACGACTCATTGCGAGCTCACAGAACAGGAGCTCCGGGCAGCCGAGCGGAAATGGAGGAAAACTCGCCTCCCTGCGGACCTGGCATCCTTTCACTCCCTCCTCTCTACATTTTCCTCCTCTGTCTCTGCTGCTAAAGCCACTTTCTACCATTCTAAATTCCAAGCATCTGCCTCTAACCCTAGGAAGCTCTTTGCCACCTTCTCCTCCCTCCTGAATCCTCCCCCCTCCCTCCTCCCTCTCTGCAGATGACTTCGTCAACCATTTTGAAAAGAAGGTCGATGACATCCGATCCTCGTTTGCTAAGTCAAACGACACCGCTGGTTCTGCTCACACTGCCCTACCCTATGCTCTGACCTCTTTCTCCCCTCTCTCTCCCAGATGAAATCTCGCGTCTTGTGACGGCCGGCCGCCCAACAACCTGCCCGCTTGACCCTATCCCCTCCTCTCTTCTCCAGACCATTTCCGGAGACCTTCTCCCTTACCTCACCTCGCTCATCAACTCATCCCTGACCGCTGGCTACGTCCCTCCCGTCTTCAAGAGAGCGAGAGTTGCACCCCTTCTGAAAAAACCTACACTCGATCCCTCCGATGTCAACAACTACAGACCAGTATCCCTTCTCTCTTTTCTCTCCAAAACTCTTGAGCGTGCCGTCCTTGGCCAGCTCTACCGCTATCTCTCTCAGAATGACCTTCTTGATCCAAATCAGTCAGGTTTCAAGACTAGTCATTCAACTGAGACTGCTCTTCTCTGTATCACGGAGGCGCTCCGCACTGCTAAAGCTAACTCTCTCTCCTCTGCTCTCATCCTTCTAGACCTATCGGCTGCCTTCGATACTGTGAACCATCAGATCCTCCTCTCCACCCTCTC
>NW_026282778.1:0-6091 GCF_023373465.1 Oncorhynchus keta
CTGGATGACTGCCTTGCCTGGCTCACCAACACTACTTTGCAGACAAGAGTTCAGTGTGTCAAACTCGGAGGCATGCTGTCCTGGTCTAGAGCCTTGTGGAGTAGGAAGCACAGGGTTCAATTCCTCGGCCGACTTTTCCTTTGCTGGTCAATGATGCTGCTCTTGCTGCGGGCGATTCCCTGATCCACCTCCTACGCAGAGACACCATTCCCATATACTTCTCTAGCCCGTGATATTTGACACTGTGTTATCCAAACCTCCAAACGAGCCTCATAATGCCATACAGCACTCCTTCCAGCCCTTCCAACTGCTCCTAAACGCTTTGCAAAAACCAAATGCATGCTTTCAAACCGATCGCTGCCTGCACCCGCATGCCCGACAGCATCACCACCGGGATGGTTCCAACCTGAATAGGTGGACATCTATAAGTACCTAGTAAGTGTCTGGCTAGACTGCAAACTCTCCTTCCAGGGACTCACATCAAAACATCTCCAATCAAAAATCAAATCCAGAGTCGGCTTTCTATTCCGCAACAAAGCCTCTTCACCACGCTGCTGCTTGCTCCTAGTAAAACTGACTATCCTACCGATCTCGACTTCGTGATGTCATCTACAAAATGGCTTCCAACACTCTACTCAGCAAACTGGATGCAGTCTATCACAGTGCCATCCGCTTTTGTCACGCACCTATACCACCCACCACTGCGACTTGTATGCTCTAGTCGGCTGGCCCCTCACATATTCGCCGCCAGACCCACTGGCTCCAGGTCATCTACAAGTCCATAGGTAAAGTTCACTTTATTCAGTTCATCTGGTCCATGGCAACACCCATCCGTAGCACGCGCTCCAGCAGGTGTATCTCACTGATCATCCCTAAAGCCAACACCTCATTTGGCCGCCCGTTCCAGTACTGTTGCCCAGACTGAACGCAATTGCAAAATCGCTGAAGTTGGAGACTTTATCTCCTCACCAACTTCAAACATCAGGCTATCCGAGCAGCTAACCGACGCTGCAGCTGTACATAGTCTATAGGTAAATAGCTCACCCTTTTTCACCTACCTCATTCCATACTGTTTTTATACTGTTTTTATTTATTTACTTTTCTGCTCTTTTTGCACACCAATATCTCTACCTGTACATGCCCATCTGATCATTTATCACTCCAGTGTTAATCTGCAAAATTGGATTATCCGCCTACCTCCTCATGCCTTTTGTACACATTGTATATAGACTGCCCATTTTTTCTACTGTGTTATTGACTTGCTAATTGTTTACTCCGCATGTGTAACTCTTGTGTCTGTTCACACTGCTATGCTTTATCTTGGCCAGGTCGCAGTTGCAAAATGAAAACCTGTTCAACCAGCCTACCTGGTTAAACAAAGGTGAAATAAAAAAAATAAAAGATAAAATAAAAAATGAGAAGCGAAGTGAGTGCTACGTGGTGATAGCCATTTAGTTCAGTTGCCTTAGCAACTTGAGAACAGGAACAATGGTGGCCATCTTGAAGCATGTGGGGACAGAAGACTGGGATAGGAATTGATTGAATATGTCTGTAAAAACACCAGCCAGCTGGTCTGCGCATGCTCTGAGGACTTGGCTAGGGATGTCATCTGGGCCGGCAGCCTTGCGAGGGTTAACACATTTAAATGTTTTACTCATATTGGCCACGGAGAAGGAGAGCCCATGGTCTTTGGTAAGCGGGCCATGTCGGTGGCACTGTATTGTCCTCAAAGCGCTGTTTCATTTGTCTGGGAGCAAGACGTCGATGTCCGTGACGGGACTGGTTTTCTTTTTGTAATCCGTGATTGTCTGTAGACCCTGTCACATACGTCTTTTTGGTGGGCCTTTGAATTGCGACTCTACTTTGTCTCTGTACTGATGCTTTGCTTGTCTGATTGCCTTGCAGAGGAATAACTACACTGTGTGTATTCGGTCATGTTTCCAGTCAACTTGCCATGATTAAATGCGGTAGTTTCGCCTTTCAGTTTTGCACGAATGCTGCCATCAATCCACAGCTTCTGGTTAGGGAAGGTTTTAATAGTCACAATAGGTACAACATCTACAATACACTTCCGAATAAATTAATTCACTGAGCGTATGCGTTGATGTTGTGTCTGAGGCTACCTGTAACATATCCCAGTCCACGTGATCGAAGCAATCTTGAAGCGTGGAATTTGATTGGTCAGACCAGCATTGGATACATCTAAGCATGGGCGCTTCCTGTTTTAGTTTCTGCCTATAGGCGGGGAGCAACAAGATGGAGTCGGGATCAGATTTGCCCTACGGGAGTGCAGGGAGGGCCTTGTATGCATCGCAGAAGTTAGAGTAGCAGTGGTCCAGTGTTTTCCTCAATCAGGTACTACAGTCAATGTTCTGGTAGAATTTAGGTATGCTTTCTCTCAAATTAGCTTTGTTAAAATCCCCAGCTACAATAAATGCATCCTCAGGATATATTGGGGGGGGAGGTGTACACATCTAATGCTGTCTGCATTTGATTGTAACGAGTTCTAGGTCAGGTGAACAAAAAGACTTGAGTTCCCGTATGTTGTTATGATTACACCATGAGTCATTAATCATGAGGCATACACCCCCCCTCCCTTCTTCCTACCAGAGAGATGTTTGTTTCTGTCGGCGTGACGCATGAAGAAACCTGGTGGCTGTACCAACTCTGACAACAAATCCTGAGTGAGCCATATTTCTGTGAAACAGAGAATGTTACAGTCTCTGATGTCTCTCTGGAAGGCAACTAGTGCACTCATTTCGTCCACCTTGTTGTCTAGAGACTGGACATTGGCGAGTAATACGCTCGGAAGTGGTGGATGGTGTGCTCAACGTCTAAGTCTGACCAGGAGGCCGCTCCATCTCCCTCTCCGGTGACGATGTTGTTGTGGGTCAGCCTCTGGGATTAGGTCCAATATCCAGGGTGGAAGTCTCGAACAAAGGATCCGCTTCGGGAAAGTCATATTCCTGGTCGTAATGTTGGTAAGTTAACATCGCTCTTATATCCAATAGTTCTTCCCGGCTGTATGTAATAACAGTTAACATTTTCTGGACTAACAACGTAAGAAAAATACATTAAAAAAATAATGACCCTATAGTTTCCTAAGGACTTGAAGCGAGGCGACTATCTCTGTTTGCGCCATCTTGTAGTCTAGGATGAGACCTACTTTGTCTAGAATGAGTCTATCCCTCCTACAGCACTCACAACTGGGAGTATAGGCATCGTAAATGTATGTTCTCAACAGGCAATTTGAAAGGCTACAATTACTTGGTCCAGAGTGTTTTTGAAGTCCTGACCATAGAGATAGAAAGAGGCCTCATCATTTTATCCATACCATTATGGCGTCTGTGACAGCATGGGCAGCGCCATTGAGGCGATCTCTATTTTTAAGTAGTACATTTTCTTCTTCTTCATGATTGGCTGATCCCTCCTGCTGACACAGTTGGACATGACTCTAACACACATATGTCAGAGTCAAGGCCCGCGGGCCACATCCGGCCCGCGAGAAGGTTTTTACGGCCCCTGGGATGATCTTGATTTATTATTAGAACCGGCCCGCAGAACCGCAGCAAGCCGGCAGCCCGCAGATCTTTTACACGCACCAATACTACATTTCCCACAATGCAACGGTGACGCACCGAGCAGTAGGCTGCTTCATTTCAATATTTATTGGCACAGCAGTTGTCAGCATCACAGTAAAATTAACTTTCAGATACCCATCAAAAATGGCAAAACGGAAGGTGGACACTGAGAACCGGGGGTTTCAAACAAGGTGGGAGTCGGAGTATTTGTTCACGGAGGTAGCTGGAAAACCTGTGTCTTCTGTGTGGAGAAAGTGTGGCGGTACTGAAAGAGTATAATCTGAGACGACATTATGAAACGAAACACGCGGACAAAAACAAGAATATGGACATGGAACAAAGGCTACAAAAGGCAGAGGAATTAAAACGAGGCCTCAAATCTCGACAGGCTCTGTTCAAAAAGCCAAATCACAAGGCCAGGCTGCTGTCAAGGCCAGTTTTATTTTGGCAGAAGAGATCGCTAAATCAGCCCGGCCATTTACGGAGGGGATTTCATCAAAAACTGCATGATTAAAGTTTGTGACGAAGTTTGCCCAGAAAAAGGCAACTCTTTTTAAATGTGAGTCTGAGCAGAAACACCATTGCCGAGAGAAGTAGACCAGTTGTCCATCAATCTAAGAGCAGCTTGTGAAAAAGGGGAAAAAGATTTCATTACATATTCCTTGGCTGTGGATAGAGCACCGACATTCTGACGTGCCCAGTTGTCAATTTTCATCCGCGGAGTGGACTCCAGCCTAAGCGTGACAGAGGAGTTTTGGCTTCGTCCTATGCATGGCACAACTACGGGCATGATTTGTATGAAGAGGTGTCAAGATGTGTAAATGAGATGGAGCTGCCTTAGGAGAAAAACTCGTGGGTTTGACAACGAGGAGCACCTGCGATGTGTGGACACAGGAGCGGACTGGTGGGCGAAGATACAGGAAAGATGCAAGAGGAAACGCGACAGGTGAGCTGACAGCTTATCATTATCATACACCAGGAGCGTTGTGCGGTAAGCCTTGAAAATGGGCATGTAATGAGCATCATCACGCGCTGAGATTAACTTTATCAGAGCCAAAGTTTGAATCACCGCCAGTTCAAGGCATTTCTGACGGAGTTAAGCGGAGCATGGTGATTTGCCTTATCACACAGAGGTGCGATGGCTAAGCCAGGGAGAAAGGTGCTTCAAAGATGTTTCGAGCTTCGTGGGGAATTTGTCTGTTCTTGGACAGCAAAGGGAAAGACACAACACAACTCCGAGACAGAAATGTTTCTGTGTGAAATGGCTTTTCTGTGTGACATTACGAGTCATCTGAATGCAATGAACTTGCAGCTGCAGGAGTCCGGGATCGTGTCATCTCTGATATGTACAGTACAGTGAAGGCATTTAAAACCAAACTGACTCTGTGGGAGACGCAGATGCGGAAAGAAAATTTGAGCCACTTTCCCAGCTGCCAGACCATGAAGAAGCTCTCTGCCAGTGCGTTCCCGAGCGCACAGTTGGCTGATAAAATAGGTATGCTTGCCGCTGACTTTCGGCCGCGATTTGCTGACTTTGAAGCACAAAAAGCAGGTTGGAACTGCTCGGTAACCCATTTGCTGTTGACGTGGAAAGCTCACCACCAAGCCTCCAAATGGAGTTGATTGACCTCCAATGCAATGATGCACTGAGAGGCAAAATATGCGGCAGTGGGTGCTGCGGAGTTCGCCCGTTTCCTCCCCGACACAATGCCCCAGCTGCGCATCCAGGCTGCTCAAGCGTTGTCTATGTTTGGCAGCATACCTGTGTGAACAACTGTTTTCTTTGATGAACTTGAACAAAACATCACACAGAAGTCGACTTACTGCTGAACACCTCCACTCAATTCTGAGGATTTCCTCAGCTCAGAGCCTTACCCCGAACATTGATGAACTTGTGGAAAAGATGGGACACCACCAAGTATCACCCTCAACCTCAAACAAGTGAACATTACTGTGCAATCACATATTTAGAGTTTTTACTCAGTTCAAGTTTAAAAGTTAAAGTTTAATATTTGTTTTCACTGCATGTTACTTCTCCTTAAACAAAGTGTTGTTTTTGATTAATAGATTTTTGCACTTTATTTTATTGTATTTCAATCAATTATATTTTAAAAATATTTCAGTTGAGTGGATGATAGAAAATTGCTATTATTGTTTTTTCTTTGAAGTAAATTTAGCCCACTTTTGCTAAAATAGAAAATATAGGCTACTGATGGTGCCTTGAATACGGTTTCTTTCATTTTAATGTTCATGTTATGGGGATTTTTATATAAGGAAATTTGTCTTTTGTGTCTGTTGAAAATTAAAGATTACTGACAGAGCCATAAGAAAATATTGCTATTTATCTGATCATATTGGAATATATTTGTTAGGTTTTCAGTAGGTTCAATTAGGTTCACTAGACTATATCGTCATTTAAAAATTTTTCAATGAACATTCGAACAGTCCGGCCCTCGGCTTGTAGCTAAATTTTTATTTGGCCCTCCGTCCATTTGACTTTGACACCCCTG